>NC_056733.1:785761150-785838650 GCF_019279795.1 Protopterus annectens | reverse complement strand
TTAGGAGCAAATTACACAGAAAAAATGGAAATTATGGGAGCAATATATGCGGAATAATGTTTTGGTGGCAGAGTGAAATTTAAGGAAAGGTAGGAATTGAGCAGTTTATGTAATTTTGGACTGATGATAGTTATACAAAAATATGTGATAAAATGGTTGCAACTAGCAATATATTCATATGTTTTTTTCTTTTATATACATTTAAGTCTGCCTATGTCTTAAGAGATAATTCAATAAAGGTGTTAAAAAAGAAAGAAAGACGGCCACCCCCCAAAAAAAAGATAATACAGAGCAGAAAGGAGGCATAATCATTTAATCAAAAGAACATGATTTAGTCAAGATGTAACTTTCTACAAAAAGGGAGGTTGACAAATGAATCGGCTGCAATAACTAAGCAGACTACATAGGGTCACTCTCTACCTGTGCAAGCTAACTTAAGTAATATAATGTGAAATTAAGCAAACTGACGCACACAAATCAAACACCGAAGACTATATTAAAGTGTTCTAATGACAGGCAGAGTTTTATGTGCAGTCTGTATTAGTCAGGCTGCCTAGAGATGGGCTAAAGGTAAGGCTGGCCTGCATGTAATTACCAGCTCCTTCCTAGGCTGTCCTTTTGCAAAGGAATCACCACTGCCCCACCATCAGTCTTCTGGTACCACTACAGATACCACTTCAGGTACCAATGCAGTCCCCAAGGAAAGTTTCACCTGTAACTTATCTAGCAAGCCTGGGATCCTTCTATACCTCTTCCCAGTCACTTCTACATCCCTGACCCCCCCCCCCCGAAGTACTTACATTCCCATGTTTCTGTAAATAACAATGTAAAAATGTAATTCATTGCATCTGCCTGGTCACCTGCTGCTTTGTACTGCCTACCTGAAGTTGTTTCCTACATTCGGACGTGTCATGGTATCATTCCTTACACTTACTTTTACTTAGTTAGCCAGATCAATTTTTCCTGTTTGACTGGGGACATTAACACTGTATTTTGGGGCTACTTCCTAAACTTACCTTGTTCCTCTTGTTTATCATGTGCTGAATGGTTTCCAACCCAAACAGACCTCTATATTAATATAATTAATAATAACTTAACAATAATATAAACGAAAGGAAGAAGCATGCAGCCTATAATGTATAACGGGTATCTAACACTTTTCTTAGGTATCTAAAAGAAGTCTTCAAATTATCAGTGAAGACAAAAAATAATCAATGAATTAATTAAAACTTATTATTAGGCTATTGTAATACAATAAGTTTTTATATAAATTTTTAGTGTCAAACTCAACTAAATTATTTACAGTTTAGGCACCACAAGGTTTGACATGTTTGCAACATTTTTGATATATTGAGGAACCTGCTTACTATGTAACGTACTTTAGCATTTGGGAAATATCATTATATTAATATACAGTTAAAATTAAAACAAAATTTGCAAAACAATATTCAGATTAATGCCAGTAGGCACCTCTATACACATTTGTTATGTACTACAAAAATGTACAATAGAGAATCGATTATCCAGACGTTGATTATGCGAAATGTCAGTTATCCAAACACATCCTTCCAAAGATTTCAGGCAGGAAAAATCATAAAGTCTGAATATGAAACATTATACGTATTTGCTTCTGCATTTTTGTTTTAGCTTGTAGCCTACTCGTGTGAAAAATATTCATATTGTCCATTGGAATTGCTGAATGGTTGAAGTGTATTCCATGCGTGCAGAAAAAACAAGATTTTAGAAGTTTTTTATCCGGTTCAATGTATGTTTGATTATTCAAACAGTTAGACTATCTAAACTAACCTGGGTACTAATTAGTTTGGATAATCGACTCTGTACTGTAATAAAAAATAATAATGGTAACTAATGCAGAAAAAAAACACTACCATCATCCCCTTTGCCCATTACAATGTATTTTGTAGCTTTAGAATACGATAAAGCTAGCTCAAGTAAACTGTGGGCACCAAGCCATGCAGTACACAAGACAATGTTTGTGTACCCTGAAATATCCCAGCAATTTGTCCAACCATTAGTCCATCATACTGGCTGACAGTGAATGTTTTATAGCATCACTCATAAAAATTGTGTTGCAGCTCAATGAAGGAAGTGCAGAGAAGTAAATAAATGAATCCATGACAGCAACCAAAAAGGCACAAGCAAAATGTTTAAAAAAGTCTAGGGGATACAGAAAGAACACCAGCTCTGGCAGTAAGAGCTGCAGTAAAAAGGGGTTGTTTGCATGATGTGTCAATTTGTGATTCAGAGACACAGTAGCCACAGTGAGAAAAGACCACATTGCTGTCTAATCTGCATGACTCTGAATCTACCTTAACTACCAGTAATGTTAATCAGCACTTTCCTGTGGTAATTAGCAGTGGTGGTCCATCATGTTAGCATAGGCACCACCTTCAGTCACTCTCCCACACTCACATTTACATATTCAAACATACTCACGCACATACTCACACACACACACACACACACACACACACACACACACACACACACACACACACACACACACACACACACACAAACAACCACATACTCACATACATTCATACACACGTACGTTCATGCACCCACACACCACATACCTTTTACCCATCCCTGAGTTGACATAACATCCATAATGTGTCTTCATAATGTTTTGTTCCTGCCATCATAAATCACAGATCTTTACAGTCAGTAAATAATGGCAGACATTAGAGTTTAATCCCCCTTAGTGTTTATTAAGTGGATACTTACAGTACAACTGTTGGTCTGTTAACTTTGTTGATTAAATCCTTCTAATATTTTAAATATTATCTCTGATGTTATCTAGTGCTCCTCCAAATTTTGTGCTAAAGTCTCATCCCACATAGACACACGCCTACTGTTGCCCTCATAATTTGTGGAATGCCACGCTCATTCAGTCATACATTAGAGTTTCACCCTCCTTATTATGTGAAATATCCCTAAAGACACTAGCTGATTAGTTAACATAGTAGGGTAATGCTGCTGCTCCCTGTATCAAGGGTGCAGGGATTGAAGCCTTTGCCTCCCTTTTGTTCAACATATTTTTTTAAACAAACATTTACATCTTACTTTGAAGAGTCTCTGGTGCCTAGTGGTGGTGTGGAGAACTAATAACTCCAGTTTGAAGGGGTGGAGGGTACAGGGTTTCAATCCCTTTTAGTGCCATTAGAGCATGATATACATAGTATCCATGGAGTCTAGTGCTCCCCCCTGGATTTGCTCATTAGTCTGGTCAGTATGTACGAATGACACCCCTCACTTCACACATTCATACACACACACACGCGCACACACACACACACACACACACACACACACACACACACACACACACACACACACCTAACCTACCTCCCTTCTGCCAACTCCCAGGCAAACACACACTCACACATACAGATACACACATAGATGTGCATCCACACACTCTCAACCCCAGCTGTCCACTAAACTCCCTTGCATTTAACTCTACTGTAATGGGTGAATACAAGTATCTGTATGTAAATGAATTGCCTAGCTGCATAAAAGCCTTACTGTGGGCAGTTCTGGGTAGAGCACATGCCTAATTAGCATTGGCTATTCTGCCAAAAATGGTGCTGCACACCACTGTGATAAAGCACTATGATATGGCTGTCACTTAGTCAGAAATGGTTGACTCAAGGTATACAGCTCATAGCAACCTATCTGAATTGGTTTCTCTGTGCTTTGACGTTCAAAAATGACTTTATTAAATAACCTAAAACTTTCAAGAGAATTAACAAGCGGAACAATAGGTACAAAACTGCTGTGAAAGTTATTAATGCCTATGAAGTTATTCAAATGTGTAACAATTGAGTTTAATACTTAAAATATATTCAAAGTTATGGCAGCAATGTAGTATTGGGATGATATGAGAAAGGATATGGGAACAGAACCACAGATGGGTACCCTGTAGATGGAAGCACAAGTACTGTCATGTACCCGGGAGACTCACTGATGAATTCATAAGGTCTCATGAGCGAATGCTGCTCTACTTCCCCATCCAATGTGTTGAAATGAATGAGTACCTGCAGGTCCTGTCCACATCTGTTGGGAAAGGCATGGTTCAATTTGTTATGCAGAAGTCAATGCAGGTTACACACAGGTGATGAAAAAGTAAAAGGTAACACATCTCATAACATATAGGTTCATAGGTTCATAGGTAGGTACTAGGCTATCTGTCCGAAGGCATTTATAAGCCTAGCCAGAATGTGTTGGCTTTCGCCGCCCCCTTAGATTAGTTCCCTGTGCCTCTGTCCAGCAGAGCCACTGAAGTGATCCCCAAGGTAAACTTTCTGTTTCCCATCTACTCGTCAAGATTTCTTTTGAAGAGAGTTAGCAAGGATCTCTGCCTGATGTAGACTGGGATCTTGTTCCAAAGCATGGGAAGTCTCTGGGACAGGAATCTATCCCTCCAGCATGTCCTATTTATTGTTGTGGTGAGGTTTAGATCCCTAGACCGTGTGGCTCATGGGGATAAGGTTTCTTTAGGTGGAGCATGCCCATCAATTCTGGGTTGGACATGGCCTTGTATGTCAGGCAGAGATCGCCTCTGAGTAGGTGGTATGCAACCGAGTACAGCTGTAATTTCTTCAGTCGAGCTGCATAGGGCATCTGTTTGAGGCCAGTGATCCTCTTGGTGAGGTACTTCTGTGGTCTTTTCAGCTGTTGCAGGTGTCTTGTAAGGTACATCCCAAATGGGGCGTTGTACTCTATGATGGGTCTGATGAGTGATGAGTAGAGGGGTACAATGACCTTTTTTGATCTGGATGCGAACCCTTTTGTGATTAGGTGGGCCACATAGATGGATTTTCCAACCACTTTGGCAATGTGATTATCAAAGTTGAGATTACTATCTACTTGGGTCCCCAGATCCCTTATTACGTCTTCCGTATTTAAGGGACTACCAACTATGTGGTAGTTTGTGGGTACTTTGTTTTTTCCAAAAGGGATGACTATGTACTTTTTGGCATTTAGCTTAAGGCCATGATTTTGACACCAGGTATCCGTCTCAGTGAGACCCCTTTGGAGGATGTCTGTGTCAGCCGGAGAGTCAGTTATAGCCCCTAGTTTGCAGTCGTCTATGAACTTGGTCCGGCATAGTCCTCCTGTGCTTGCCTGTGCCTCTGAGAAGTATATGCTGAACATGAGGGGTCCTAGGACTGAGCCATGGGGAACTCCACTTGTAACCGATTTAGAGTTGGACCTAGTTCCCGCAACTCTCACCATGTGAGTTCTGTCCATGAGCCAGTTTGCAACGCATCTTGTGATGTAGGGGTTTATGTTCAGGCTGGTGAGCTTGTCTATAATACCAGAATATCAGATTATATCAAACAAAAAAATACCTTTACTACATTTTAAGAAACAAATTCTCACAGAAGGATAGGAGGTACTGCCAGCACAGCTAGCTGAAAATTTTTAAATAATTATATGTCATTTGTGACTATCAAACTGATTTATGCAAGATACTTGTGTTATAAATGTATTAGAACTGTATGTCATGTACATATTAAACTGATTTGTACAGATGTTTGCATTGAAAAGATATTTGTAAAGTGTTTGTGTTTGAAATGTATCCACAGTGTGCCTTACTGGAGAGAACAGAAATGTACATGCACTGTTGTAACTGTTTAAATGTATATGTTTTAACAGAAGAAACTGGAAGGTTAACCTCAGTCTAGCAAACTTTAAACTATATCTGAAATTAAATCACTTTACGAACTAGACCAAAAATATGCAATCTCACAGGTTTCAATGTAGCCAGAGACACCAATCCTGTACTAGGAAGATTTATGTATTGTCTTTTGGGTGAATTAATTACTACTTTGGAAGCATGGAGGTATGAAATTGTTTTATGACTTCCAGCACCTGGCACAGATCAGAGCAAAAGCCATTGTGTGTGTATTTTTACAGGTAGGTACTAAATCCTGCCAGCTTCCAGCAATGGGGGTTTGCATGGGAACTATTAGTCAGATGACCAAAAGTGATGTCATTCTGCAACCTATCCCAGAAGTAATATTTCAGATATTATTTTGAGAAATCTAATGAGACAGAGCATTCTGTATTCTGTCTGGGGCCTGACAACAAGAAGGACCATTCAACACATCACCTGCCTTGCTCTATTACGTAAGTAGGGAATAGTGATTCTCTTAGATTCAGTCAGGAATATAGTGAAGCTTAGTGTAGATATTCTTTTTTTTATTTGTCTGAGCCTGTCCTTCAATGTTATTTTAAATATTTCCTGTGATTTGACCTCTGATATCACTGTGAATATATGCTTAATATTTTCTTGTTCTTTTATTATTTGTTATTAAATATATTTAAGCCTTTCATTGTGGCTGGTCTTTGAAGAGATATTTAAGTTTTGAGAGTACTTGCATATTTATTTGGTGACACTGCGTGGGCCACTCCTAATAGCCTTGCTCTTTGTCAAACTATAATTTGTATTACTATTAATTTCACTCAGTTTATTGGGTACCCTTGGAAGAGCCTTAAGGTAGCTAGCAGGGGTGTCTGGTGGCAGTCATAACTACCTTATATCTGGGCAGAAGGGGGGCATAGCTAGTAAACCTGTGCCAGCCTTTCCCAGAGGTGTGTGTGTGTGTGTGTGTGTGTGTGTGTGTGTGTGTGTGTGTGTGTGTGTGTGTGTGTGTGTGTGTGTGTGTGTGTGTGTGTGTGTGTGTAAATCAAACCTCCAAGAATGTGTGTGTCAGCTACTTGGGCAGGGACACAAAGCACTGGTTGGACAGAGAGGGTGCTGGAGGTCTTGGCTTGGTCACTCAGCTGAGATCTCAACTCTATAGTTGTGCCAGTGGGGAGTCTTATTGGGGATCTGGAGAAAGAGGGAGAAACCAGCCCCTGACTGACTGTGTTCCCCGTGTGCTCTTAAGGGAAATTGTACTTGATTGTGCTTGATGCAGAGAGCTGCATCTGGAGATACTGTGTGTGTACCTGTTACCCTCCCAGTAAACATTCCCCACAGGTGTCAGTGGTGAGGATTTAAACTCCTTGATTACTGGTCTAGAGGTGGAGGGTCATCAAAAAAGAAGATGACTCACCCCCACCCCCATTCCCAGCACAAGTCTTATAAATACATTGCTTTTATGCTAGTGATGATAGGACACTAAACCTTTACAAGGGAACTAAATGCAAAACCAAAACACACATAAGATGTACTCATAGTTCTCCATACTTCTCCTCCATCCATCTACCTGTCACCAGACTCAACAATGGAGCAAAGGTAAGTTCTCTTTTTTATTGCTGACTAACCAGAAAGAGCCTTATAAAGAGCGCACCCCATTACAGTTTACAGAAACATACTGAGTTACATTATAATTACCTGTCAGACTGCTGGTTTCTCAGCGTCTTTAACAGTGTTAAGGATTCCATGTTTGGAATAAACTACGTACTACTGTGTGCCTAATTCTAAGGCCCTCACCTTTTTCCCAAGTAGATGTTTTTAGTTAGGAGCTTTCTGATTGAAACGAGCTCATTTTCTGGTGACCTAAGCAAGTTTTACATCTATTTATTTATGTATTTATTTGCCTACTCAATATGATTTCCTCTGTGACTGTAAATTTTGAGAAACTAGAAGTCTCTCTTGAGTTAATCATTGACTTTTCAGCTCAGTTTGTGTTAGATCATGCAGCATTATCAGCACTCAAAGCAAGCGTCCTCCAGCAGATGGTGGACCCCACGAGTACACAGCTCTGACCGATTGCTGATCATTGGACCTGTTTATTGTCAATTCATCTGCAGCTGTCTCACAGTATTGACTTAAACACAGATTCACCTTCATGTGATTTAATTCCTATTCATATGGGTCACAAAACATTCACATTTTTATGAAATCAGTCCTCATGAGTTACAGGGGAGGAAGGATTTGTGTCTTGCAGTTGTACAGTTGTCTCATTCTTATGTATTCTCTCAGCTATGATTACGTAGTCATAAATATTATTATTTAGTGTAATTAGCAGCCTAATGTACTGATCGTAGTGAACACTAATGTCTGTCTTAATTTGTATCATTTAAAAATCTTGAACTGGCTGGGGTTTATATATCACTAAATGTGAAAAAGTACCTTTTCATTCCTTATACCTTCTTGCTCTCCTTTTTTCACTTACTTCCTTACTTCTATCAATTTCTCTTTCTAGACTTTCTCTCTAAATATACCATAAGCCTGTTTTCCCTCACTTCATATTGCAGTTCCTGTTTGTATTAGACTAAGTTACCTTTAATTTCTCTACAAACTGTCTAAAATGTCTATAAATATTAAACAATTGCCATATAACTTGTATTTATTCTTAACCAGTGTTCTTATATTATCACTAATTTGTTATAAATATTTAAACAGATGTTTTTGTTTTATTTTTGAAGATTGTAAAATTATTCTTAAAATGTTTTGCAATAATTTGGACCTGTTCTTCCTGTGTCTCCTCTGAAAATGGTTTTCTACCCAGTCGAACTTTCCCAGTAATCAAATGTCAATAAATAAATGCACTAATTCACACCCAAAATGTCCACAACATGCACCACTACACTAGCTGGATAAAGTACTGAAGTACCGTCCAGAACCCTTACAAGTTTTCAGGATGTTCATCTGCTGTACAACTAGACAAGAAAATGTAACTAATTGTATTGAGTGCCCTGGGTAGTGTAATACAGTAAGAACACGGCTTTTTCCCGTACTTCTGTCTATTCAACACTGTACACAATTTGTTATTATTGAGAAACAATGGCTTCATTCTGGTCTGAAATATTTTACTTCATTCTGTTTCTGTTATCACTTTATTATCAAGTTAGTGTTTAGGGGTGAAGGGCTCACTAAGATTAATTACACAAACCACCAGCCACTCTGACAAAAGATAAGCTTCTGGGACCCTAGTACTGATAGTAATTTATTTAGTACTTCACTGGTTCTGTAGCACACAAAATAACAGGAAAATTATATTAACAGGTGGGGAGGGGACATACGCAGTATAGAGTTTCTCTGGTACCTGTTGGTCATTAAAATGTTGATAGTTGAGGGCATTATATCAACACTGTGCCTGGTTATTCCCTATTGTAACCAAAATAATAAAAATAATAAGTTTCTCAATAATGAATGGTACAGAATTATAACTAAAGGATGAATGGATACCCAATAAGCAGTACAAAATTACAACTAACTGATAAATGCAATAAATTTCCACACGGACCTTTAAATTGTTTCATTGAACATAAATAGTATTAAAAAACCTTATCATTCAGGAGACCTCGATGTTGCAATATGAACCCTGTATAATAGCCATTACTAAATCTTAGCTTAAGGGAAAAACTGCCTCTTAAGCTATCTGAAGGATATCTTTCAGACCTTTATAGGGGACAGATGACAGAGGGGATGTGCTTCTACTGAATAAACACAAAAGAGCACAGAGGTTAGACTTGAAAAGATGCGGCACTATAAATGCCAAAGCAGACAAGTGGGTAACTGCTGAATTGGAAAATGGAACATTTGAGAAACTACTTAGTGCTGGATATATTTCTTTGCCATCATTCAACAAGAAACTTGAGGGCCTCATAAAGGTGATCTATGGACACATCAACACTTGTATGATACTAGGAAACTTGACTTGTTATGACTTAGTATAGGCTAGAATCATGTCAAGTCTTCAAAGTTAAATTCCTCATATTCCCAATAGCACAAAGCAGTTATGCTGAAAACTACTTTCAGAGCACCAGAAAGTTTTTTTGCAGAAGGCAAGCCCAATTCCCTGCACCTTCCATGTGTGGGGAGTCTCCCTCACTCCCTAACTTATATATACTTTCTCTATGCATGCACAACCAAGGGGAAAATGGTAAAGCCAAAATTCACTAAAGTGTTTTTCAGTAAAACTGGTTTGCGATACCTGAACTCAGAGAAATTGTTGTTGTACAGCTATCACAATACCAAAGAGGTCTCTTGAATAAGCTGATAGCCTGAAATATTTTCTCATAGGATCATAAAGTCATAGGTGTATACTACGTTAATAACCACTAGGGCCCTTAAAAGCCTAGCTGTGCAACCCAAATGTGACCCATAAATTTCATTTATACTTGTTTTATAGGAGGCGACTTACTGACTGCCTACGTGGGAGCCAGACCAATGGTGAATTTCTGATTACCCATCCACTGGTCCGAGTTGCGCTTTAATAGGGATAGGGAGAACTCTGCTTCACATGGATTGTGAATCTTACAAGTGATCAATAAACTCCCCTGATCCAATCTAACTTAGGGAACCAGCACCCTGCTTGATGTAGCTTTCACTAACATCTCCTTCCAAATGCAAACTCAGTTTCAGTCGAACGTAATGAATGATCTGTGCCTATTATACACAAAATGGGCCTTTAAAAGTCCCAAATCTCAACCTGTTTATATTAAGGGTAGGTTAGTCCTTCCCTGTTAGGATGGAAGCAGCCCAACTATTTCACCCTGACCATCTGCATTGCCTTGTGCATTACAGAGAAACAAATCCTACCACCACACTGGACATATTCTTTAACGCCTTAATATCAAACCCAGATAAGATTTTCTTTTACAGACATAAGCCTACAGGGAACAAATGCCCCTATATAGGTTCATATGAACCTATGAACCTATGAAAAGCAAGATGTTCTGGTAGGCAAGCCTATGCTTTAGATCAGCCAGTTGTATTAATGGAACAAACAAATAAGTGCAGGAAACTGTTAGTTGTGATGGAAATAACCAGCTTTCTAATGGCATTAAGGATACATCTCAACCACTAAAGCCTTTGGAGTGATTTCTTCTCCAAATAGGAATTCTCCTTACCTCTAGCCATCTTCCACAGGAATTCAGAAGAGCAGTATATATAAACATTTTTATACTTTACACTTGAATACACATACACTCTGTTATTATTCTCACATCATCACCCAGCACAAATTTGCTGCAAGCAACCTTTAATAAAATCTGTAGTTTTATTGCTCTTTCCAAACCTTTTTGTACATCGTAGCTGTCTGGTAGTTGGTGCAGAGGGTTAATGCTGTGAGCTGTAGTTCCTTTGAAATAGGGTTCGATTCTCACATCCCTTGTTTGCCTCCACTGTTACCTTAAGCAATTCATTTAACCAGACAGTGTTTGAGGTAACTGGGAATTTGGATGTGGCTCCTCAATAGTCCCCTGAACTCCAGACCTAGTAACTAACAATGAACCTATTGCCTGCCGCTAAGCAAAGTAAACTATCTCCTGCAACAGCAAAAGCTACCTTATTACTTGTCTCCCTTACATTTAAGCTCTTATG
The DNA here is from genome assembly GCF_019279795.1 of Protopterus annectens. NCBI lineage: Eukaryota > Metazoa > Chordata > Ceratodontiformes > Protopteridae > Protopterus > Protopterus annectens. Next base: position 785,827,336 of record NC_056733.1, on the reverse strand, counting down.
CCAAGAATATTATCCCCCTCTCCCCAGAATAAAACTTAAAAATTGCAAACTTCAGTTTACCACTAAAAACATGAAATCAGGGGGTGCTAACACCTGCAAGGCCTTCCTTCAGGATGGTGTCTGGGGATAGCTCCTTTAGTAACATCATTCTAGCAACATTGCACCAACTCCCTGCCTGTATCAGCAACTAAATGAATTAAGGGGGAACTCATGCCCAAGTTTTTATATAAATTAGTCATAATTTACAAACTCAGTGAAGACCTTACTAGTTAAAATGGGTGCTGAACATGCTAATAATCCTGTATAAAATCTTGCAAATGTACTTTGTTATTTTTTTAGCTATTAGGTCTGTCTAAACCCTTATCCTAAAACTCCTTCCTGGATTCTAGTGCCCAGCTTTGTATTTAAATTTCTTATCTCTCAGGGCATATGTCATGCTATAGCTTTTATTGAATCAGCCCTTGTATGCTTTACTAATATGTAGCAAAATGTTTTTGTATGTTGCATTTATTGTGCGTCTTGGCCACTTGTCATGACTGGAAAAGCTCCAAGGACTAGTCCACTTATGGGGTTAAAAAAACAAACAAACAAAAATAAATAGCAACATTGAAACCAAGTGTTTTAGTAGCTATAGGAATAATAAAAGAGTAATAGGACACATGGGCAAGATTGTACCACAGAAACATGTCAATTTCTTTTAAAGTCCCATTTTTAATTTAAATGTTTGTCACTGAAAATCAATGGGACAGCAGAACTGTGGGAGTAAGGAAGTTTTGCCCTCCCACCCCAACCCCACCCCACAAGGTTGCACAATCCCAGATGCGGAGGATGCAGCAGTCATCATGGGTGGAGCATGCAAAAATGCATTTATGTTTTACTGTTAAACTCAGCAATATGCACTGCTAATTAGCATTCACTTTTCCATCCCAAGATCTTTCCCAGTGCAGTGTTCTCAGTGTTCTGCTAGAAATCCGAAGATAACAACATTTACCAGAAACAAACACATCAAAATGCACCCCAAGAAGACAGAACAGGGATACATTTGGTACAAAACTTAAGTTGAAGGTTATTTGAGTGGTATCCACCAGATATGATCCTTTTCGAAAGAATACCTGTAGCAGCAACCAGACACAAAAATGGCAAGAGAATAACAGAAAAGAAAGGTTACCGAAACAAGCATCTGGCAAATCTTATATTTTATTTTTTGGAGTAATTACTTTGAAGAAAATACAGTGTCACAATGCAAGGAAACAATTTGGCCAAGATTTGGAAAAATGTTACTTTCAGTGAATGTTACAAATATGTCCATTCCGTAAGTGTCAGGTGCAAGTACTAAAACTGCCAGTTCCAGTTTATATGGAGTACAAGTATTAAATGCACTTTCATAACAGCTTTCAAATACTCAGCAAATTCTTCTTTTAAACTTTGTTGATAGGAATTGAGGGTAAATCAGTGTCCATGAAGTACAGTTTTGGGCCTGACAAAGGCCTAGACACCTAGGTGTTCAGTTAGCAGCCCACAATTGCTAAAGAAGCAAGCTGAAGTGGGAGGGATTTTTAGGCATTCCCTGGCTCACCCATCCTGGAGAGGTGTTGTTAGAGTCCTGCTACAGCAGCACCTGCTGGGAAAGGTCAGAAACTACAGCTCTTTCAACATGGGACCCAGGGACTTTAAGCTTGCCAGGAAATGTGCATGCATGTCTGCTAGAAATCATGGGTGTAAGAAAGTGCACACTCATTCTGGGTCCAGCACAGTAGATACTGCATTTTGTCTTCTGGCCAATGGAGTGGGGAATGATAGCAGTATACAAAAAATGGTCTAACCCCAAATGAGTGACAGTAATGATCCAGAGCTCACACCTCTCTGCCTCTCTGTCTCTCTTTGTCTCTGTTAGTGTTCAAGGACTCCATAATTCAGGAGGAGCAAGTGGACATACAGAGACTAGGGTCTTCATGGCTGAGGTAGAGGACAAAAATAAATAAATAAATAAACAAAATATAAAACTAAATAAATAAATAAATAAACAAAATATAAAACAAGTCAAAAAGACAGTGTATCATTTCATCTTAGGATGGTAAAACAGAATATAAAACATCTGGACCAAGACTTCAAGATAAGAGGATACTGTTTTGTCACCTTTGTGAAGTGTGAAGAAACACCTCTACTATATATGACTAGCAATCACTGATCTGAAGTAGATGATGAGGGCGGATGAGAATTTAGCTCAGTTTTCAAGACACATGAAATTTCTTCTTCTGAATATCCGGTCTTTATTTTCCTGAACATACAAGCTGCACAGGCAGAAAAATGAGACACACATACACACACACACACACACACACACACACACACACACACACACACACACACATACACACAAACACAACACACACACACACACACACACACACACACACACACACACACACACACACACACACACACACACACACACACACACACACACACACACACACACACACACACACACACACACACACAGTTCACCTCTGCAGGGGTACTGTTTAGCAGATTTCTAGTTCTTTTTGACAGTAGCATGGTAGTATGAATTATTCCTGTTTTCATCAAAACAATCAAATGTTCAACTTAAGTCATTCCATCTCAAATGGTGTGCATCCTTTTGCATGGTTCTTAAGTATTCTGATGATGACAAACTAAAGATTTACTCGTTCATTAAATAAACAGCATTTCATCAGGAGTTGCACAGTCAAATTCCATATAACGAAAGAGCTCATTCTCTTCATGGCCATCCTGAATGGCAGCATTCAGGTTAAGAGCACCTGAAGTGGAAAAGCTTTGCTAGCCACCCCGTACAAAGTCATCACTACAACAGGCAAGCACTTCAGTGATGTTATTGCTCTCACTCTAGCCAGCAGGGTCAACCTGTGAAATTCTTCATCCTGACTTAATAATGACATCTTTCATTTTTGTATGCCAGTAGAGTGATGCATCTACCAGACTATTAACAGACTTTTTGAGTTTTCATAATCTTCCCACACACCCTTCCTCAAAAGGGGAGTGAGAGAGTTTTGTACCTCACCAAAAATGTAGATTTAATATACATGGAATGCACTAATCACAGCTTTTTAAAAATTATGGCCAAAAGGAGACGAGATTCTATTCCAATGAACATGCTGGTATTGGTTAAGGTTTTAGAAGTTCTCCTCTGCAAAGATCTTCAAACCCCCTAGTCACATATATACATATATGTCAACAGACCCTTTTATACTTACAGTATCAACTACATGTAAAAGTTCTTGGTATACAGGCGTTTTATCAGCCTGCCCTAAGATTTCAGCTATATCATAAACCCAAGTTTCTCTGTCCATAGACTTTTTTGAGACTGAAACTACTTCTGTCTTTCAGAAACTATGACTGCTTTTCTCTACCTGTACCACATTCTTCCCTATTACATCAGGAATTCTCCAGCTCATCTTCATTTCCATTTTCCAAGTACTTTAGTACCATTTCCAGTAAGTGTCTAGTCTCTTCACTGTCATTTTAATGATGAATAGATCCTCCACTTTTGTCATGACTTTATGCAGCTTAAGACACTGTATGCTTACCCAAATGTCATCACACCAAACGCATACCATCCCTGCCAATGATTCTGGGTCCTTTAGACTCTGTAGAGTCAGCCTTTTTGCAATATAACACCAAAAATGCAGGTGAGTAAACAATAAGTCCAGATCTTGAAAATAATTTTATTTTTAGCAATTTTGTTCTTTTAAAACCATTTGGACTTCATCAGAAAACATATTAAGAGTCACAAAACAACACTACATATGTCATACATAATCATGTGATACAATTCATGTTTTTTCTTCTTTATTTTGGAAAAGCTTTCTTTGAGTGTAAGGGGTAGCCTTGCACTACAATGGAGCACAAAGAATTGTTGTAGCAACTACAATAATGCTATAAATTCACCAGGACTAAATGACGGAACAACAATAAATAGTGTTTCAAAGTTAAGAGCTATAAAATTATGAAAATCATACATATATGCAAATATGGTTGTCGATTATATTAGATACTCTTTATTTTGTTAGACGTTTTCAAAGTATCTCAGCACTGTTTTTATACATTCTCTGTGCATTTTTATTGTTGTCAGCTAACACTTGTGAGCCTATTACAAGACTTTTTCATATATTTTTCAGATGAAGTCCAAGTGATTTTAAAATAACTGGAAGTGATGAAAATAAAATTCTTTTCAACATCTGGATACTTTGCTCACTTGTGCACCTTTTCTTTGGTTGTTTATCTGAGATGTGTTTGATGAAGCGTTTCTATATTTCCCTCTACATTATACCTTGTTTCCCATTTCAAACCCTTCATTTACTGTATGAACTTGTTTACACAATGTTCTCCAACTTTTGTTAGACATTCAGCCTCAGAAAAGTATCTGCTTGATTCTTGCAATGCTGACATATGCTATTCTATTTTTTTGTTTCTTGAGGTCCCGTCTAGGGGAGGTACTTTGTCAGTCAGAAGAAGGATGATTTGGGTTCTGACAAAACACAAGCTGATATGACTGCAGTCATAGACACTCTGCACAGTATTTTTTGTCATGAGACCCCCAATCTAGGGAAATCACACTGTCACATTCATTCACTACTAGCTTTCACTTTTAACATTATTAGTGTCACATTGTGCCTTTCTAGAAGCCAACTGCTACAAGGACTGTATGCCAGGACGATCTTTGCCATACCTCTAATTACATTATTATTGAATTCCGCACAGCTGCCACTGAATAACTTCTGAGGTGGACTTTACTTGCTTATCCAGCAATGAATGCATTTCTTTTTAATTTCTGACAATCTGTTTGTATTTCTAATGCTTATGGCACTAAAAGGTTTAAGGTGATCAGTGACATGAAGGTACCAAGTACCAGGCTCTTGCTCATATTCGTCAACAGCAACTTTCTCATTGCACTCAGAATCCAGACTCATACTAACAATAGGCCTAGGTTTAGGTCGGTTACATTTCAGACAAACCTCATAACTGTCAACAGTCTGTTTCAAGATAGACATACATTCTGGAACTTTTGTTTCCTGAACTCTTTATCACCTACTTCTGTCTGGTCACAGAACATAGCTCTCAACTTCTAAGAGCAAGAAATCTGGACAAAGCCATATATAAAGGAGGGACAAAAGCCCAAAAATAGGGACAATTTTTAAATATCGCTTTTACAAACTTAGAAAGTTCATAGAATAACCGATTTTGTATTGGCATGAATTTTCAGAAGAGATTGAAGCCTGAAACTCAAATGTCTGTCATTACTTTCTGACTTTAATCCTCAATGATTTGCTAATGATTTCCAAGGAAAACAACATTTTATGAGGAACAGACCACAAATATGAGGCAAAAATCTGGACATTCTGCGAAAATCTGGACAATTGAGAGGTATGTCACAAAAGCATGCTCAAACTGAAGATACAGAATTGAAATAGTGATAACTTTGTTCTTAAACAACAACTCTCTTTAAGGTCTTCATCTAGACTGCTGAGGTAATAATGTATTATATAAAGAGTCATTAATTGTTTAATCATCACTACTTTGTAACATTTAATCATTAACAAATGTATCTTAACTGAGAGACTTCTGCTTCAACATCACATTCAACATGTCCTATTTTTAACAGTATTTTCAGTCAATTTGATTTCTTCCTCCCTGGAACACTTGGAAAAAGAAAAAATATGCAGCATGCCATGTTTCTGCATTTTAAAGGGGACAACCCCATGAAAGTATCAAAACAGTTTTACCATTCAAGAAGAAGAAAAACACAAAGTAACAGACATTCAGGAATTACAGAAGGCATGGAAAGAACTTGCCACTTGTTTGTAATTGTGATGAAGAATCAAACCAAATACTGTGAATCTGGCAATTTATTAATAAGAATTAGAACCATTTGTTATACAACAAATGATCAGTAGCCACACTCCTGCCTTCTTCAACACTCATGCCTGACTGTCGCAGATCTTCTTTCAAACAATCCATCCAAATCTTTGCTGGACATCCTCGCTTCCTCTTACCTTCTTCCTGTCTGTCCCAAATCTTCCTCACCAGATTGTCGTCTGCTTTTCTGCATGTGTCCAAACCACCATAATCTGTTCTCTTTGATCTTTTCTGCAATTGGAGCTCCTTTGGCTTCTGCTATGTCCTCATTTCTCCATCTGTCCCACAGTGTGCATCCTACCACCCTTCTCAGGCACTTCATTTCATTACCTCTAGCTTCTTCAACTGTTCTGCCTTTACTGCCCAGGTTTCTATATCATACAGTAGTACTGGTCGCACCACTGTCTTGTACACCTTACTTTTCATCTTCTTTGACATTCTTCTGTCATAGACTACACCTGATACTCTATGCCAGTTGGCTGTAACCCCTCTGATTCGTAATTCAGACTTCCCTTCTTCACAACCACCCATCCCAGATACTTGAAGCTGTTTACCTGTTCCTCTATCATCCCTTCTATCTCTAGTCTCAGTTTCTTTTGATTTTCCCAATTTGTTGCCATTACCACCATCTTATCTGTGCTTAGTTTCATCCCATGTGCCTTCAGTTTTGCATTTCATTCTCCTATCCTTTGCTGAAATTCTAGCTCAGAGTCTGCCTGTAATGCCACATCATCTGCATACAGCAACTTTGTTGATCTGACCCCTACAACCTGTTTGCTAATGTAGTCTGTCACCAGTATGACCACCAGTGGGCTCAGAGCCTGGTGTACACCCAATCCAACTGGGAACCCCTCTGTGAGACTGAACACTGTTCGTACTTGAGTCATTGGGTCCTTGCACATAGCCTGTACTAATTTTACCAATGTTTCAAATCATCACAGTACTGCCCAGATCGGCTTCCTTGGGACCTTGTCATATGCTTTCTCCAAGTCTTGGAAAACCCAGTTGGACTCTCTCTCTCTTCATCTCTAGCTTCTTCTCAAGTATCTGTCTCACTGCAAACATGGGGTCAATTGTGCTGCATCCTGATCTGAATCCGAACTGCTCACCTCCCATCTTACATTCTGCTACTCTACGTATTTGTTTATCAATCACCCTCTCCAGAACTTTCATGCAATGTGACATGAGTTTGATACTTCTGTACTGCCTACAGTTGTGGATGTCCCCATTGTTCTTGTACATTGGCATGATTATGCTTATTCTCCAGTCATCTGGGATACGCCTTTCTCTCTACACTACTATTAGTACCATCAGGAGCCATTTCTCCCGTATCTCACCCAGCATTGTTATCATATCTGCTGTGACCTCATCTGAGCCTGCTGCTTTCCCTGACTTCATTTTCCTTAGTGCTGTTCTTATTTCTTCTAGGGTGAGCTCCTCTCCTGTCATTGTAGGCTGTCTGGGGCAGTACAGCTTCTCTGGGGTTTTCTTCATTCAAAAGCTGCTGGAAATACTCCTTCCATCTTCCTTTGATGTCTCGTGAACTGGTGACCAGGTTGTTGCTGGCATCCCTTGTGAAGGGTGTCTGACTATCTTCTTTATCTTTCCGTCTTTGCCTTGCAACCTGATATAGTTTCTTTGTGCCACTTACTGAGTCACTTTCCAGAAGTTGGTAGAGTACCTCCGATGCCCTATTCATTGCTATTGCAACTTCTTTCTTAGCTTCTTTGTTAGCCAACCAGTAGTCCTTTCTAGCCTGGTCAGTCTTTTCTGTCTCCCACTTCTTCCTGCACTCCTTCTTTCATTTGATGACTTCCTGGACTTCTGCATTCCACCACCAGCTTTACTTATATACCTTACTTCCATACCTGGCTTGGCCACATATATTTTCTGTAGTCCTAACACATGCTGTTTTTAGATGCTGCCATTCTTGTGCAACTCCACCTACTTCCTCCTCTTCTTGGAGTGTAAGAACCCAAGTAATTCCTTGAACTGTTGTATCTTCTCTCCAGTCAACTTCCAGGTCCTTAGCCTGGTCTCTGTTGACCTTAGAGCCTTCTCTGACCACTGCTTGCAGCTGATTGTGGCAACTAGTGGTTATGCTGTGGGCCAACTGTTTCACTGGGGATGACTTTGCAATCATGGATTCTACCCCAATGCCTTTTCCTTAATAGGAGGAAGCCTAGTTAGTTGCATGTTGGCTACTCTTGTATGTGATCTTGTCACTGTCTCTCTTTCTGAACCATGTGTTGGCTACTATCAAGCCATTTGCCAGACAGAAGTCTAGAATGGCTTCTCCTTCTTTATTCCTATTGCCCCTCCCATGTGGACCCAGGCAGTCCTCATATCTTGTTCTTTATGTCCCGGTATGTGCATTCAAATTACCCATTATCAACACCAATTCATGTTGTCCTGCTTTATTTAGTAGGCCTTGCAACTGCTGTTTGAATGCACTCTTTTCTTTACTATTAGAACCTTGCTGTGGGGAATAGGCTAAGATTATGAAAATTGCCCTAGCATTACACTGGAGTCTGATTGCCATGAGCATGTCATTAATTCTGATGACATCCCTCACTGCCTTCTGAAGCCTCTCTCTCACCACAATTCCTACACCATTTCTAGTCTGTACCCCTCCTGAGTAGTAGAGTCTGAATCCCAAGCCAAGTGGCTTTGCTGCACTGCCCTTCCATCTCATCTTTTGGATACATAGGATGTCCAGCCTCCTCCGTATCATCATGGCATCCACTTCCAAGCTGCATCCTGTCAGTGAACCTACATTATGCATAGCAATTCTCAGTTCACGTTTGGCAGGTTGGTTGGTTTTACATCCAGCTTTTGCTCAACAGAGCTATCCCAGGTAACCCAAGCTGGGCAACCAGACACTGGCCAGCCAGTAACTTATTGACCCAGGGCTGCTGGGCTTTATGGTGGGCACACAGTGGCCAATAGAGGCACATATACCCCTCTCACTGTTAGCAAGGTTCCCTAGTGTAGGTCAGAGTAGGCTGGGTTCTCAACCCACTTATCACCTCTAACTAACCATGCCCATTTTGGCAACATTAGTCAACATGACTGAATCACCTAGAGTCATATTTTACACCATCAGTTGGCTAGCTCTGCCATGGCAAACAGTCTGTGATCCATGGTTTCCTATCTTGAGGATACTGTACACCACAGTAGATGCCCAAAGCAGTTGGTCTGTACAACTCGTCCCCCTGTAGGGCACCATGTAGAGTCTTTGCTGCTGTCCACAACTCCATTCATTGGTGAGTTTGAGATGGAACATCTCAGCATGTTTTTTGGATGTGGAAGAAACCCCACGGAGACACAGGGAGAACGTTAAACTCCAAACAGGCATTGGTTGGAGGTCAGGATCGAACCTCGTACCTTGTGCATGGGAGGAGAAGACCTTAACCATTATACTAACTGGTCTCTATTTCAAATATTTCAAATATTTATATTTAAAAAAATATTAAAATAAGTAGGTCTGGTGTTATTTAAAGCTGTAGATTTTTGTTCCGTAAATGAAATTTCAACTACACAGTTAAAATTAATTAAATCATGAAATTAGAAGTATGCAAGATAAAAATCAAGTAAAATAAAAAGATGAAAGTGACAAATACAGTGATAATGTACCCCAACAGTAATGACAACCAGAGTCAGAGCCAAGAGGTATAGAATAATTACTCAGGAGTTAAAATTCAAGTTTTGTATATTAGGTGTAGGTTTAAGCAGAAGTGCAGCAAGGGAATTTGCCACCCATTTGACATCCCATCACTGTCTATAATCAACCAGGAAAGATGGATGTACTCAAACAAATCTGCATGTTGTTGGAAAGGAACATGAAAAGTTAATGCTGGCACAATTAAAGTGAAAGGAATTGATAAGGTGAAGCCTGGAAATGCATCAGAGAAAACCATGAAAGCAGACTCCTGGAAAGAAATACTGAGAAGTAGTAAAATAAATGCTGTATTTAAATGTCATGGAAGTAAAAGGTGCAATATTATACACAAAGGCAGTTTTAAAGCACTAAGGCTAAAAAAGTACATAAAAATTGTACATATATAGTTAACATATTCAGAGTACAAAGCAAAGCCACTAAGTCAAAATACTCATATGGAAACATAAATAAAAAGCAAGGGAACATCTAGTAGCTCGTAGGTAGACAACTGTGCAGCAAATTAATCAAATGGAAAGATTATAATCTGTTAACAAACAATACCTAAAAACAGGATGGATAAACAGTATGGTAAATGTTGTAAACAAGACAAGATTCACACTTTCCAAGATCCACAAGATCTGAATAACTTGATTAAGACTGATTAGACTTAGAGAAGTGATCTTGATAGTGTCTGCCAAATTCTTAGTTCTCTTCAGAACAAGATACTATGAGGTAGTGCCATCTGTGCCAGGAAGAGTAGTGCAGTGCATGTGTAACATATTCCAGCATAGCCAGCTGGATTTTTGTAAAGAATTTTATGTCATTTGACTATCACACTGATTTGTGCAGATGTTTGTGTGAAAAATGTATTTGTAAAGTTGCTTGTGTTAAAAATGCATCAACAGTGGGCCCTGCTAGACAGAAAACAGATATACATGTATGTCAAACAGTATTATTACAACTGATTAAATGTATATGTTTTAACAGAGAATTCTTGACGGGAAGAGGTTAATCTCAGTGTAGATAATTTAGAAAAATAGGTTGAAAATTAAATGGGTTGGTTTAGGCCAGGAAGACAGGTCTGATGGCAGCCAGAGACAAAAAAGTCGGGGAAAACCAGGACTAGGAATCTTACTGTATTGTCTTTATGGGTGAACTAATTGCTACCCAGGAAGGGTGGAAGTTTTTGAAATTATTTTATAGTGTACAGATGCTGCAACAGATCTTAGCGAAGCTCTGGGTGTGTATTGTACCAGAGTCACGTGACCATATGTGATGTCATTCTATAACTAGCACTGAAATGATTCTTTAGATATTGGTGAGACATGTTGAAACTCTTGCAGAAGCACTTTGTTTTTCAGAACCTGAAATGAAAGATCTCTCACAGATATCTCACACAACCTCACACCTCATCTTGCCTTGCTGTAGTAAGCAATTCAACACACTTCATCTTGCCTTGCTTTAGCAAATAGCCATGGAACAATAATTATTTGCTCAGTCAGGAAAATAAATTGAGATTAATTAAATATGGTTTTTCAGCATCTGTGTGAATCTATCCAACTGTGATATTTTTTCTATCTCCTGTATCTGAAACTCTGGTATTTATTGCAACTAGATATTTAGTATTCTTGTGTTTTCTATTTTATTATTTATTATTAAGTATTTCTATACCTTTCATTGTGGCAGGTATTTTAGAAAGTACTTTTAACATCTTAAGAGTACTTATGTTTATTTTAGTGACACTGTAGCCACTTCTGAAATCCTTGCTGCATTGTTCAAACTCTACCATTAGTATTAATATTAATTTCATTCAGTATAAATTGGTACCCCTGTAAGAGCCTTAAAGTAGCTGATTAGTCACAGTGTAATTACCTTATATTCTGGGCAGAGGGGGATGCAGCTGGTAAATCTGTGCCAGGCTTTCCCAGATGTGTGTGTGTGTGTGTGCCATTGAAAATCAACTATTCAAGTTTGTGTGTCATCTCCTTGGAATAGGGACACAGAGCTCCAAAGTAGTCAATGTGGAGTCTTGTTTGGGGCCTGGAGAGAGAGAGAGAGAGAGAGAGAGAGAGTCCAGCCTCAGGTTTGGAGTGTGTTCCCTGTGTGCCCCTAAGAGAAATTATGCTTGGTGCAAAGAGCTGCATCTGAAAATACTGTGTGTATCTATTTTTGTTTCTAGTGGCTGTGCCTTTTGGGTGTCAATGGTGGGGATTGAGGCTCCTTGAATACAGGCCTGGAGTAGAAACCATCACATATTGGTGGCAGCTAGGTGGGATATTAATTGAACTTCAGTTTACTTGAACTTCAGTAGCCTATGGGCAGTTGTCACTGAAAGAGTGTGTACTCTCAGCAGCCACAAGGTAAATATACAGAGTTTTATTTTCACAACAGTTGTATTTACTTTTGTTAATTTAGTTTAGTCAGGGGAAAGCAGGCAAAGATGTCAGCAGACCATTATGGCAAGCTGATAAAGAACCAGTTGGCCAAGGTGTGTGAAGCCAAAGGACTGGTACATGCCAACCTGACTAAATAGGAAAATATTTCAGGCTTAATCACAGCTGCAGCCTGGACTGACAACCAGTCTGGTGATGGGGATGTGCAGCCTTAAGAAACAGGACAGATCACCATTTCCTCAAAGGACTTAAAACTCCATCTGGAGTTAGAGAGACTTGAACTGGAAGCCAAACATTTGGAATTAGAGTCAGCAGAGAGACTGTGGTATTTGGAGGCCGAAGAAAATGAGAAACAGTGGCAACATGAGAGGGAGATGCTGACTCTTCATCAGGGTCATGGAGGTAATGGAGAAGGGAATGACTGAACCCCAAAAGCAATAAAGGTCGGTAAATTTCTTCCAGTTTACAAAGGGTGATAATTTTTATAATTTAAGAGTACGTAAGCAGTATAATGTTGGCGAAGGGCTCTGGGCAGGGTTCCCGAACCCCTTATTTCATGGTAAAGCTGTAACTGTTGTTGCTAAATTGTCTGATATTGATTGTTTAAACTATGATACAGTTAAACAATGTTTATTAGAATGGTTTAAGTTAACACCTGAAGATTTCAGAAAAACGTTTTGTGAGCATAGACGCAAGTCAAATGAAAGTGTATGTGATTATATTGCTGAGTTAAGATTTATTTTCATATGTGGGTGAGTGGGTATCAAGCCACCACTTCTGAAAGGCTGGCAGACCTTTTGGTGTGGGAACAACCCCTTAGCACTTTGCCTGACATGAACATCTGTTTGGCATACCTGGAGCATGTCTACAGATGAGCTGGGGAGAAAAGGGGATCTCTACTTAGAAAGCAGGGCATCACTGCACAGGAAGGGTATAACCAGTGCTGCACATGGATATAAGGGAATCTCTGGTGGGCAGCGCAAACCACCCCATCAGAATCCACCAGTAAGAGGGGAAGTCACTAGTTCAAGTACACTGCCAGGATCAAGGTATAGATGATGTAAATGTAACCAGAGGGGCCGTGTAGCATACAAATATCCACTCAAGCAAGGTGGGAAACAAAAGGAGAGGGAGCCAGCAAGTGGGAATAACAATATGCCGGTGGTACGCTGTCTGGAGACAACAGGGATACCAAACTATTACCAGAGTTTGTATCCTATCTTAGTGGATGGAAGACAGCCCACTGCTAAGAAAGACACAGCATCATTCATAACCATTGTGAAGCTTGCAGTGCTTAAAAAGGAGGACTGCTTGCTTGGGCAGTCTACTCCACTCCAGTCACAGCTTTAGGATGGACCCTATTCCAAATACTTTTGGTCAGGGTTCACCTTTACTGGAAGGGTGGAAAAGGAAGCAAGCAGGTAGGTATGGTTGAGGATATCCCTGCAGATGTCTTGACAGGGAATGATTTTGATAATGCAGTACCTTGTGTGCATGCAGTTACATGAAGTCAGGCTTGGAGACAGGCATGTGGGTCTGTTAGCCTGGGGAGACCCAGACAGACCCCACAATTGAAGCTGAGGCTTGTGATGTGGCTATTTCAGGGAGGGAGCTGCCCTGTAGCAGTGAGCCTGAAAGTGAGCCACAGCTACTGGTAGGTACTGATGTTCCTGTGAACAGGATGATTGCAAGGACAGAGGTGAATAGTAGTACTGAGGCTGACAGTGAGGCACTGCTGTCAGAAGATACCCGGTTTCCTGTGGAAAGGGAGCTGGGAAGGGGCAAAAAGGTAGCATTGAGATAGGCTCAGCTTTCAGACCCTACCTTACAAGGCTTGAGGGAGGTAGCTGAGGAGGCACCTGATTCTCAATGAAAAGCGGTGTCTGTATAGTGGAATAAAGGGTTACTGTATAGAGAGTGGATCCCTGAGGACAGGCTAGAGGGTGAGGTAATATAGCAGTTGGTAGTGCCCAGAGTCTACCATCTGGCATTTCTAGCTATAGCTCATGACATTCTGTTTCCAGGTCATATGGGCATAAAACATACCAAGAGATGTATTATGCAGAACATTTATTGGTCTGGGATTGCAAGTGATGTAACAGGGTACTGCAGGACCTGTGAGCAGCGCCAAAATGTAAGCAAGGTAGGAGACAAGGTCATGTCCTTTGATGCTTTTGCCTGTGATTGAAGAGCCATTTCAGAGGGTAGCTATGGATATTGAGGGGCCTCTGAGTATGCCAAGTTCCACAGGGAAGAAGTGTATCCTGGTTGTAGTAGATTATCTTACTAGATACCCTGAGGTGGTGGCTCTGTCCTCCATCGAGGCAGAGAAGGTGGAAAATGCTTTGTTAGGCATTTTCAGCAGGCTAGCATTTCTGAGAGAAATACTGACTGACAGAGCTGCCAGTTTCTTATCAGACCTTGTTGACTTGTCTGTGGAAGTGCTATGGAGTGAAGCACCTAAAGACCACCCCCTATCACCTCTAGACTAATGGTCTTGTGGACAGTTTAAACTCTACACTAAAGACCATGCTACAGGCATTTTTAGACAAGTTTAAGAAAGAGTGGGAAACATATTTATCCCATCTACTGTCTGCATACAAAGAGGTCCCAGGAATCCACAGGTTTTTCATCCTTTGAGTTGCTGTATGGACATAAGGTGAGGTGGCCTTTAGATTTTATTCATGATGAGTGGTAGGGTGAGTGTGAATCGCACAAGGAATCTGTTGTGTCATATGCCCTAAACCTCAGCACAAGGCTTATGGAGCTTATGGTCTCAGCCCAAGAGAACCAGGCAGGAGCCCAACAGCAGAAAAAGGTTTGGTATGACAGAAATGCTCAACCCCAAGAGTATGCTGTGGAAAAGTAGGTTATGGTGCTCATTCCTGTCAGATGCAATAAGCTGCTGGCAGATTGGAAGGGGCCCTTTGAAGTAGTAAGGAAAGTCAGTGATGTTAATTACATGGTAAACCTGCTAAGCAGGAGGTAGGGGCACATATTGTACCATGTTAATATGATGAAGCCTTACTATGATAGGGAGGCCCTGGTGGAGTATTTGCACTGGATGGTAGGAGGAATCTGAGGCGGATCTGGTGACTGATCTCCTCATTGAGGCTCGGACAGACAGTTCAGTGGAAGGGGTATCAATGTCCCAGCGACTATCCCCTATCCAGGTTCAAGAAATCTGAGCAGTGTGGCAGGTGACAGCATTCTTGGGGACAGCGGAGTACTATAGAAAGTTTGTTCCCAATTACAGTACAATAGCCTCTCTCCTCAGAGACCTTATGAGGAAAAACAGGCCAGATAAGGTAGTGTAGACCCCAGCCTGTGAGCAGGCATTCCAAAAGCTTAAAGTGGCTTTGGGAGAACCTCCTGTGTTAGCTAGTTCAGATTACAGCAAATAATTCATTGTGCAGAGGGAGAAAAGCACCCAGTTGTATATCTCAGCTGTAGACACCAACCCAGGGAGGAATGTTATGCAGCTGTAGAAAAATAATGAGTAGCCATAGTATGGGCACTGCAGAAATTTCAGCCCTATCTATATGGAAGAAAATTCACTGTGGTTACAGACCACAAACCTATCATGCCAGCCAGCAAAATGCCAAGTTATTAAGGTGGAGCCAGTCATTTCTCTCAGGCAATGTTTTTTCCAGGATCAATTGAAAAACTAGCTTGAGTCTTCAAAGGGGGAGAGATGTGATAATATGAGGTAGAACCATATGTGCCAGGGAGAGTAGGGCAGTGCATGTGCAACCTATTAGCTAGCTGGAGTTTTGTAAATAATCTTATGTCATTTGACTATCACACTGATATGTACAGATGCTTGTGTTAAAATGTATTTGTAAAGTTGCTTGTGTTAGTCTCAGTCGAGCTAATTTTGAAAAATAGGTTGAAAATTAAATGGGTTGGTTTAGGCCATAAAGATTTTATCTTACATGTCCAACTGCAGCCAGGGACAAAAATTTCTGGGAAAACCAGGACTTGGAATCTTACTGTATTGTCCTTATGAGTGAGCTAATTGCTACCCTGAAAGGGTGTGATGTCATTCTATAACCAGCACTGAAATGATTCTTTAGATATTAGTGAGAGATTTGCTGAAACTCCTACATTCTCTTTGCTTGTTTTGTCGTTTAAGTTTTATTAAATCGCAGTCTGCAGCATTTTTATAAAGGTGGACTCCCCAATTCTAACTTCCTGGGTCATGTCTGTGAGCCAGCTGACTATCCGCTGGGTGACATAAGGGTTTATACCTAACCTCTTGAGTTTGGCAATAATGCCGAAATGAGGAGGTGTATCAAATGTCTTGGCCAGATTAAGGTCGGCACTGTTAACCATTTTGCCCTCATCCATTGCTTTGGTGACCCTCTCAAAGAAGTCCATCCATATGATTAGGCATGACTGCCCTTGACGAAACTAAACTTGATTGGATTGGATTCTATGCATGGAGGTTTTCAATGTCATTATTCATCATTTCCATGATAATTCTTTCCATGGCTTTGCAAATGAGACTAGTGAAACTTATGGATCTGTAATTTCCATTATCTGTAAATGACCACCCTTATGTAGAGGGATGACTGTTGTTCTCCATTCATGAGGCACAAAACCTGTTTGGTGACCACTGTTAAATAGAGCTTCCAGAGGTCCTGATGGGTCATGTTTCATGCTATTCAGAAGGCATTCTTTCATAGTGTCTAGGCCCCTCAATGTAGTGTACTTGGCCTGAGAGAGAGCACTGGGGATCTGTTCCCTAGAGGTAGTAGAGAACGTTATATTTGATAGTATTTCCTGACAGGAAACTGAGAGGGGAGATCTGAATTCTAGCTAGATGAACCTGTTTAAGGCTTCACAGTGGTGAGAACAGGAGGGTATATCAGCAGCAAAGCATGCCATGCCATTACAGGCTAGCTGTAGTAGGTTCTGTAATGATGGACTTGATATGTGGTGCAGCGGTAGCATTGTTGCCTCACAGCAAGAGGTTCTCCAGTTTGATTCTCAGCTGGGGTGCCTTCTGTGTGGAATCTACATGTTCTCCCTGCGTCATGTGAGTTTCCTCTGGGTGTTCCGGTTTCCTGCCACATTACAAAGGCATGCATCTGGAGCATTTCTCCCCGGGCCTCTGCTGAAAATTGGCTTGTTCCAAGTCGGACTTTCCTGGTTAACAAAAATGTAAAAAAAAAAAAAAAAAAATGTAAAAATATATGGAAGTCAGATTTTGAGTCCACTGTCCAAGATCACTGCAAGAAGCTTGACAGAGTTCACAGC
This sequence comes from Protopterus annectens, assembly GCF_019279795.1. Taxonomy (NCBI): domain Eukaryota; kingdom Metazoa; phylum Chordata; order Ceratodontiformes; family Protopteridae; genus Protopterus; species Protopterus annectens. Next base: position 785,810,104 of record NC_056733.1, on the reverse strand, counting down.
TTGAATATGCATAAGCCCCAGCAAAATAATAAGATATATGTATATATATATATATATATATATATATATATATACTCCAATATAATACATTTTATTCTGAGGTTATTTAGGTAGTCCTGAGTTGGATACCAGGCTTGGAGAAAATAATATCATAGTCAAGTACTGACTGTATAGCAGTCATAGAACAGCCTGAACAGTGCAGTGTAGAGTCGTGAGCACATTTGTCCTGATGGAGCTCTTAATTCTATTAATCCTTCTCAGGACATCTACATGGGTTAAACCCGCTATAGACCAACTGCAGTTGTTGCTCCCCAACCTTCACTATTACTTAATACTGCAGTACTGAGTCTCTCATAGGTTCATAGGTGTTTACTAGGCTAACAACCACAAGGGCCTTTTTAAGCCTAGCCATGCATTCCAAATATCTGACAAGTTCTGATACCCTTGATAAGTGTAAGCATGGGCCTGGGAGATGAATCATTTACAGGTTACCTGTTTGCATCAGAGACATAGGTGCCAACCAGGGATGAAGTTCTGGTTTCCCATCCAATTGTCCAAGATGCACTTGAATTGGATTAGGGAGGAACTCTGCTTCACATGGATGGGGACCCTGTTCCATAGATGGGGTACTCTCTGGGATACATACCTATCTCTCTCCAGCAGGTCCTATTTATATCACAGGCAAGATTTAAGTCTTTAGAATGGGTAATTCTGGTACTGTTTGTTTTGTGGATATGCAGGAGTTCCATCAGAGTGGGGTCTGAGAATGCCCTGTATGCCAGGCATAGATCTCCCATCAAAAGCCTGTAGGCGACAGAAAGCAAAGATAGGGCCTTGAGGCAGTCTGTGTAGGACATATCACGTATGCCCTGTATTCTTTTAGTGAGGAACCTCTGTGAATGTTCCAATTGTTGGATATGCCTGGTTAGGTGCATACCAACGGGAGCATTGTACTCAACGATAGGTCTGATGAATGTCAAATACGGTGGAACAATGACTTCCTTGGACTTAGATGCCATACCTTTGTTCATCACCCCAACCCTTATAAAACAGAGCAGCCATACATTCCTACAGTCTTATGTGTTTCCTAGATTTCACAGTGAGGTAATGCTGTAGTACTAACTCACCCCCCATCCCACTCAAAAAAGAACAGCTGGCTGTTCACTCCTTCTGTCTTAGATGAGGCAAGTTCCTAAACATACAACAGTAGCCTAGCTAAAAATGCATTTTATACTGGCTACTATGTTGACATTATACTTTCAAATAGGACATTTCAGGCTACCTTGCCAGGTTCTGGATTTCAGTAAATGTAAAATTTCTACACATCACAAACGTGTAGTGACTATGAAGTTCATCTTCAGTTGTAACAAGACTAATATGGACTCTTTTAATGACTATTGTTTTATTTTTGGATTTTCTCATCAGTATGTAAAATATTGTATTTTCTTATCAGAATGTAAAAAAGTATAGACGTCTGGACTTTTGCATTTCTTGCAAAGGACAACAATTCCCTGTAATTAAAAACAGTAACTTGAAATACAGTAAAAGTCACCCAAAAGAGTGATTATGGATTTAGAAAAGACTCAATTACAAACCTCAAACTATAAACAACCATAGAATAAGCATGTTTTATTTTAAGGATGCAATCAGTAAACAGCTTTAACAGCTATGACTATCTTGTGTGAGATTTTCACAGAATCTGCTTCTAAAAACAGTGTTGTGTACACATTAATCAACATTCCTCCAAGGCAAATGTCCAAGGATGCACCTTTTAGGAAAAATATGTGACCTGAAGGAGGAATGCCTCACCTCACACATCCACAGACACACACACGGACACATTCACACACACACACACACACACACACACACACACACACACACACGACAGGCAGACAGACACACATATGCGTGCATGCACACACATATACGGACACGCACACATACACACATATGGACACACATGCATGCACACACACACACATACACTTTTTAGAATCCTGTTACTCATGAATTACACCAACATGTTTCTTTCCATGCTGCATTTGTGAACACAACAAAACAAATCAAAAGTACTACATGGCAAGAAAATGTTCTTTTTCACAGAAGGAACTCAACAGTTTTGCAAACATGAACAAAAAGATAAAAAAAGACACTCCCCCCATGGAGTTAGTAATTAGAACTGTAAAAAAGGAAGGATTCCTTTCAAGAGGCTGCTGTGGTTCCTTGAAGTTGTCATTATCAGTTTTCAATCTGCACATTGTCTGCATTCCATTAGCAAGCAAACTATAATCATGCATTTAACAGAAGGTCAATAAGGTTTGTTGCTGACCCTCTCCTCCAAACTAAAATAAAAACTAATCTGTTTGAGTAAATTATGCCTGCAGTAAAGCATAGATTTTAAGTCTTTAAAATGTAAAGTAACAAGATAATCTATGTGGAGGCCACAAGAGGGGAGAGAATCACAGACATATCTGATCAGGCCGTATTTAGCTTGCCATTTATAGCTTGTGAATTTAAGTATTTTGTACTGAAGTTTAACTGTAGGAACAAACCACGTGTAACATGACACAAGTTTTAAAATCTTTTGCATTTGTTTTCCAAATGTGTTTTTTTTTTCTGTTTTGTGAGCAGGTATGAGCAACTGGAATGACCAACTTTTTTAGGATGAAATGGAGATCTCTAGTATACAGTCTCATGTCATGTATGAAGTAAATGGAGACTGTACAAATCAAGGCTACGGCTGCGGTATGACTCTCAGCCTGAAGACATAGAAAATAAAAGCAAAGGCCCTGGAAGAAAAGGGAATATCCAGCTAAAAATCTAGATGCCTGATTAGCATAAACTTTGAATCCCAAATAGGGCATTACTCTTCCCATTTCCAATAGGGATGTGGAATACTACTCGGAAACACATTTAAAAAATGCAGACTGACAAAAATGATGGAAAAATATAGGCACATTGTGAAAGAGACAGTGCAAAATCTGCAGGCTTTAATCAACTGTAGCTCAAAATTCTACCACACAAGATGAATTATTTTTGCTTTAGAAAAAGGAAGTTGGAAGATGTATGTCCTTTTTCCTCAGATTATTTTTGCCAATAGTATGTTGGTCATGTACTGTGGTTTTCTGTGTACTAGACAGCTTCAAAAATGCACATGATGAGAGAGATTCAAAAAATCTATGAAGGGGTAAATCAAGCCTGAAAATAGGTGCATACCTCCAAAAATAGGGACATCCTATATCAGGCCTGAAATTAGGCATGTTCCTCCAAAACAGGGACAATTGAGTAGTCGGGTCTGCAGAAAGGATCTTCACCTTAACCACTTTGCCCTTTCCTTGACGTAATATGATCTTGGAGTTGGTAAATATAATTAGCAGGGAGTGAGGGGGCATAGCCCACACATAGGGAGGTGCAGGGGGCCTTTATCCTCCCTCCTCCACACAGAAAATTTGATGGATTTTTATGGCTTTTAGAGGTTTGGCATGTTCTAGCTATATGGTTTTACCTAATTAACTTCCTTAACTACTTTTATTCAAAGGGTCACCAAACAAAAGAATACACTTCATTGGATTATAATAGCATCTTAGTCAAGACTGTGATGTCTAACGTATTCAGTGTTCATCTGCTTACATTTACTGCATCATCTCACTCAAAGATTATCGAGATACACAGACACTGGTTCAAATGGAATATTAAATCCTTTAACCCTGACACATTCTTCACTACATTCATCTTAAACACTCTGTAGGCCGTTTTTAACAAGACAGTAGAATGATTTAATTTAGCTTTTAAACAGACAACATATTTGTTCCCATCCATAAAACATATAAGACCCAGTCACCAACCATAGATCTCTTTCCTAGTAAAAAGGCCAGAATGTCAGAGATCTGGGTCTAAAATCGATTATAATAATGTTATCAATGCTTGCAACCCCATAAAGGGCAATATATTATTATCAGATTGAACAAAAACAGTATGTTAAGAATCTCAAAACGTTCTCTTTTCTAGTAAATCAGCTTCTCCATCCTGGACATTTCCTTACCCCATCACTTTTCCCATTCAAGATGATAAAATAGTTGATCACTTTGTCTATCACTTCCAGAACTCTGTTCAAAAATTTATATGATCAACCTCACACTGACAAAGTCTACAATACTTACCATCACATCAACGCTTCCTTTTCAAAAAAGAATACCTCACCTTGAGGCCCTCAGGCTTCTTAAAAATCTAAAACCCTGTTTGATAGCTGACAGCAACCTTCCACACTATAAAAGTATCATTGATACTTAGGATTTTCTACCTTCCCAATTATGCTTTTCTAGTTGATATCATCACCAGGAGACACTCACCCAAATCTAAAAACAGGTTTGACGGTGCAAAATGTGGGAGTTCAGTAGACTAATTTTGGAATAAACTCCTTTACAGCATAATTATATGCCAATGAAGAAAAAATTCAAAAAAGGCTGAAAGATCACTATCACAATAACTGCACATGCAAGTGTAAAGCTACTTGACAGATGTCCATTTTACCACTGAGGTAATAGCTTATTTTTGTATATTAAATGTATTTTCTGTTCCATCTTTCGTACAGTATCTTATGCCATCTTTTGTGTTAACTGTTTTGCATAGATATAAGTGCTTTGACTGATACCTGGAAATTAATTTCCCTGGAACTCTGCTGAAAGAAGTCTGCCTATCTGAGCATTCCTCTTTACTGTCAATAAATAAACACACTCATGCATGCATACCAGCATATATGCATACATACATACATACATATACACACATATTTTCCTCACACTTTGTAGATTTTATCAACAAATGCAACTAAATAAGTACCTTAATACAGAGGACTGATCCTCAAAGTTCTTGAATATGGACCTCTTGGAGTAAATGACCTGAGACATATCTCGCTAGACTATATGAAGAGAGATGTCATGGAGCTGTCGGAATATGTGTCTCAGGCTGGTATGAGCCTAGCATTGAGCAGCATTTTACCTGTTCCGAGGATGATGCCACAATATGAACAAAATATGATTGACTTTAATAATTGGCTTAGTTTCTGGTGTCATTCTAAGAGGGGTGCAATATTTGTCAAAAGGGAAGGAAGTGATCAACATACCATGCTGCTTTGCCAGGGATGGTCTGTATTAGCTAAAACATTGTCTTCCCCCATAGTGCCTTTTTTAAGCAATACCAAACTGAAATTACTTCAGACATAGCAAATCAAAACCAGGAAAATCTAAAGATATTACGGTTCAATGCTAGGAGTCTAAACAAAAAAACTCCATTCACTAGAAGCTCTCTTTACCCTAGAGAATGTGGACATCTGTGTGGTCACTGAGACATGGTTTAAAGCCATGGAGAGCACAACGACAGTGCAAGGTTATAATGCCGTCCACACATTTAGCCCAGCTAATTCACAAGCAGGGACTAAAGTTGGACGTGTCTCTATTTACATCAAAAGTAAATATACTTCAAGGCTGGTCAAACAGGACAATGCATTTGAGCTGCTCCATGTTAAAAAATCACCATAGGTAAAATCCAATACCACTTCCTTGCAAGCTATAGAGATCCCCCTCTATGACCCAGGAAACCCATACCATGTATTTAAACCTACTAGAAACACTTACCGTACAACCCAATACCATATACATGGGTGATTTTAATTAACCCACTGTTAACTGGGAATCCTATACAACACCAAACGTACATGTACAGAGATTCCTGGATTTTGTAAACACAAACTCCCTGGACCAAGATAGTCAATGCACCAGCCAGGGGTGCAAACATACTGGATCTGGTCCTCACTAATATGGGAGTGCTGCACACCCCCTACTGTAATGCTTCCCTGGTAAGGTCAGACCACAAAACGGTCTCCTTTGAAGTAAAAATAAAACCTGGACCCCGAGCTAAACCTGGAATGATCAGGAACTATTCTAAGGCTGACCTCATGCTATTAAGTGAGAACCTGGCAAAATTTTAACCCCCACCCCAAAAACCCTGAGAACACTTATGCTTATGCAGAACTGTTCACAGAAATAGAGGCAGCTTTCCCACCAGGAAAAAGTACAGAACAAACTAAAAAAACAAGCCACACTGGTGGAATCACAAAATCAATTGGTTGTATAACAGGAGGAAGAAAATCATGGCAAAAATTAGGAGGTGCAGCACCCAGCAGGATAAAAGCACTCTCATCAAACTAAACAAACAACTCAGAGGACAAATAAAGTCTACAAAAGCCAAATTTGAGGTAAGTTTGGCCTCCCAGGCCAAGGACAACCACAAAGCATTCTTTAGCTATGTCCGCAACCTCAAAGGCAATACACAATCATGTGCAGAGCTCATTGTAAATGGAACCACCTATACTGAGCCAAAGATATAGCAAACCTCCTGACTGATAAATTCAGCTCCAACCCCCCTCTCCCCCTCAACTGTCCCCCAGGAAATATCATCAAATATAACTCCCCCTACTGTCATTAGGGAACAAGTCCTTAATGTTGTCTCTAAGACCAAGAACACTGCATCAATGGGCCCAGACAATAACCCAGGATGCCTTTTAAATAGCATGAAACATGACCCACCAGGGCCTCTGGAATTACTATGTATCTGTAGCCTCCAAACAGGCTTTGTGCCTCATGAATGGAGAATGGCAACAGTCATCCCTCTACACAAAGGTGGACTATCTGCAGACCCTGGAAAATACAGACCCATAAGTCTCACTAGTCTTATATGTAAAGCCATGGAAAGAATTATTATGGAGATGTTCAATAGAGATATAGTAAACCTCCAGACACTGGACCCAACTCAGTGTGGTTTTGACAAAGGGGAGATCATGCCTACTTAACCTGGTGGACTTCTTTGAGAAGGACACCAAATCAGTGAATGAAGGCAAAATCATTCACACTGCCTACCTCAACCTGGCCAAAGCATTTGACACAATACCCTGCTCAGGCATTGTTGACAAACTCAAGAGGTTAAGTACAAACCCATATGTAAACTGGTGGATAGCCAACTGGCTCACAGACATGACCCAGGAAGTTAGAACTGGGGAGTCCACCTCTATAAAGAGGCCAGTCACAAGTGGAGTCCCCCAGGGCTCAGTCCTTGGACCGCTCCATTTTGGCATTTAATTCTCAAAAGTCAAGGCCTATATCAGTGGTCTCTGGCTGACTAAATTTGCAGATGAAAAAATATGGATGGACAATTTCCTACAGTTTTTCCTGCCAGTCTGGTTGATATGGGCATCCTGAGAGAGTGTAGCAACTGCCTTATGTACACAGACAACCAACTACTACTACCACCTAGGAACATAATTTGCAAGAGATGCAATTACATTAGGTACCTAGAGTCCAAGCTCTCTCCCTCACAAGTCAGTATATATGGCACTGAGAAGGTTGTCAACACAATCACTACAACTCAAACACCACCCACACCTACACAACACACACCCACATATGTGGAGGTCCTCAACAAAAGCATACCCAAACAAAGGAGTCCTCTGAGGCAAAAACACATGCGATCTCCACAGCCATCCACACCACAAACCATGCATAGTTCACACACCTGTGTCTCACAACCACTAAGGCTTAACCATAAACCCAACATATTAGTCATAGGTGACTCCATTGTGAGACACACAGATGTGCCTCTCACCAGGCTGAATAAGGAGAAAGTCATGGTTAGTTGTCTGTCAGAGGTCAGAATCTGCCATATCACACACGCAGTCAAGGTTCTCAACAACAGGTACTGTTATGACTCTGTCATAGTCCATGTTGGTGTGATGACTTGAGATGTACCTCCCTGGACTATATGAAGAGAGACATGATTGAACTCGCTGAATATGTGTCCCAGGCAGGTATGTCCCTAGTCTTAAGCAGTGTTCTACCATCACCCAGAATGATGCCTGAATACAAACAGAAAATGACTGACTTTAACAATTGGCTTAGTTTCTGGTGTCATTCCAGGGGGATCCAGTACCTGACAACCTGGGAAGATATGATTGACAGACCACAATGCTTTGCCAGAGATGGCCTGCATCTGTTTCACCTGGGCTTCAGGATTCTGGCAGACTCTTACCTCCCCTATAGTGCTTGTTTTAGGAAAAGTGCTGAGGTTAAAACTACCAACATAAAACATTTCAACAAAACACAAATTAAAGGTCATGCTGCTAAACGTTAGGAGTCTAAACATGAAACTGCACTCATTACAAGCATTCCTAACCTTGGATAATGCTGACATCTGTGCAGTCACAGAAACCTGGTTCAAAGCTGCAGAGAGCACCCCAGCCTTACCTGGTTACTCATCCTATCATACATTCAGACCCCAGAATGTGGGTAGTAAAGCCAAAGGAGGAGGACTTTCAATATATATTAAAAACATACACACCTCCAGGCTGGTCAGACAGTATGACACTATACAGATCACTCCAAATCTGACTCAAGATGCTCAGACTGCATATCCAGACCTTTTTGAATCTATCAAGATTCAACCCATTACCCTGATCCTGGGTTATTTTAACTACCCAAACATAGACTGGAAGAACTACTCTTGCCAGAACACAAATGTCCAGAGATTCCTCAATTTTCTCAATACAAATGCTTTGGAACAGCTAGTCGATACCACCACAAGAGGTGATAATATATTGGACTTGGTATTAAATAACATGAGTAATCAGCCACTGTCATCCCGTTACACAAAGGTAGAGTATCCACTGATCCAGGAAATTATAGCTCCATCAGTCTAACTAGCCTGATCAGCAAGGCCATGGAATGAATTAACAGTATTATCCAACATGAGTAACCACTGCAGCATCCCTGCAGTATCATCCTCCCTTGCAAGATCCGACCATAAAGCAGTCACGTTTGAAGTCACTTTCTCCCCCCAACCCCCCTCTAGCTAGGGTTAATCAAAAATACTTCTCCAGAGCTGATTACAGTCTCCTGAGGGATGGCATAAACAGCTTCACAGCCTCCTCCCCCTCTCTAGGAACTGGCAGCAGTATCCAAAACTATACCAAATTACTATACGAACATTTATATAGACACATGGAATCAGGAATACTTGACAGGACTAAATCATCCTCCGCAAGGAAGAGTAAACCTGCCTGGTGGACATCTGCAATAAATAATCTCTATAGTGAAAGGAAAATATTACTGTCCAGGACCAAGAAGGAGTAGGTGCCTAATTGGAAGCAATCTCTCCTTAGCCTAAACAAGCAAATAATAGCACTAGTGAAATCCCCAAAGCAAACTTTGTGTCCAAATTGGCCACATCTACTAGAGACAGTCATAAGGCCTTCTTCACATATGTCTGCAATCTCAAAGGTAGCACCCAGATCTGTTTAGAACTGGTGGTCAAGAACGCCATATATACAAATGCCATAGATATAGCAAACTTGCTGGCTGACGGATTTGGTGAAAATTTTACCCCTCTGTCCCCCCATCAGTAAATCAGGACATTCCCAGTACCTGCCCCCTTCCCCTTATATCTAGGGATCAGGTCATCACTGCCCTTTCAAAGGCAAAAAATGCAACCACCGTGGGACCTGATAACATCCCAGGCTGCATCCTACATGAACTCAGCAGGAACTTGCAGCACCATTAGACGCTCTATTCAAACAAAGCCTGTGTGCCGGTTTTGTCCCAGCTGAGAGGAAGACAGCCACTGTCATCCCTTTACACAAAGGTGGAGCGTCCACTGATCTAGGAAATTATAGACCCATCAGCCTAACTAGCCTGATCTGCAAGGCCATGGAATGGATTATCATGGACCTCATTAAGAAGGACATTGGCAACTTCCAAACACACGAGCCCACACAGTTTGGCTTCATCAAGGGGAGGTCATGTCTGTTAAATTTGGTTGACTTTTTTGAAACAGTCACCAAAGCCATGGATGATGGGAAGAGAGTGCACACCATCTACCTTGACCTAGCCAATGCCTTCGACACTATTCACCACGCGAGCATAATAGATAAGCTCTCTCAACTAGGTATCAATCCATATGTTACCAGATGGGTAGTCAACTGGCTCACTTATAGAATCCATCTATTCAAAATAGGGGAAGTCACCTCAAGCAGTAGACCCATATTGAGTGGCGTACCCCAGAGTTCAGTCTTGGGGAATCTGTTATTTGGGATATTCTTTTCTGAGGTACAGGCCAAAAACAGTGGGCTATGGCTGACCAAGTCTGCAGATGACTGCAAGTTGGGAGCTGTCATTAGTTCCCCTAGTGATGTGGACATCCTCCAAGAGGGTCTCACCCAAACAAATGACTGATGCCGGAAACATGGCCTCAAGCTGAATACAAAAAATGCATCATCATCCCCTTTGGGGAGAGAGATGTCCCCACAAATTATCACATTAATAACAATGTTCTAAACATGCAGTCAGTCTTGAGGGATTTGGGCACCCAGATTGATAGCAGCCTAACTTTTGATTACCATGTTGCTTCCATTGTACGGAAAGCTTTCTACATGGCCCACCTCATAAGTAAGGATATCTCATCAAGGGACAAGGAGGTCATAACATCCCTGTATTCTTCCCTTGTAAGGCCCATTATTGAGTACAATGCCCCATTCGGCATGTACCTCATAAAGCACATGCAGCAACTAGAGAGACCACAGAGGTCCCTCACCAGGAGAATCCAGGGCCTCAAAAATCTACCATGCACAGATAGGCTAAAAGCCCTATCCCTCTACTCTGATTCATACAGACTCCTCAGAAGTGATCTCTGTCTGGCATAAAAGGTGATGTTGGACCCTGACTTGATGGGTCTGTGGCATATACGCAAGTCAAACTTCACTCGAGTAACCTGCGCACGTGGCCTCAACCTGGTCTGTGACATCAATAGGACTTGCTGGCGGGACAGATTTGTGTCCCAGAGACTCCCCCATCTATGGAATGGACTCCCTCTCTATGTCAAACAGGGTACCTCTTTACCCCTTTTAAGTGCAATCTGGATAACTGGATGGGAAATAGAAAATACATCCCTGGGATTCCACCCGTGTCCCTGCTGGACAGGGGCATCGGGTGCTGATTTGTCTATGCATGGGCTAAACTCTTGGCTAGGCTTATAAGGGCCTCAGGGCCAATAGCCTAGTCACTTCCTATGATTCTATGATCCTATGATTGCACATTAGGAACTGTCATTAAATCTCACACTGACACAAATGTTCTCCAGGAGGGGCTGACACAGACAAACAACTGGTGTCAGAGCCATCGACTAAAACTAAATGCCAAGAAATGCATAATAGTATCCTTTGGGAAGTCATCCATCCCTGGTAAATATCATATTAACAACACACCCCTTAGAGTTCACTCAGCAGTCAAGGGCTTAGGGACACACATAGATAGTAATCTAGCCTTTGATCATCACGTGTCTACAGTGGTGAGGAAATCATTCTATGTTGAGCAACTTATAAACAAAGGTATAGGATCCAAGTCTAAGGAAGTCATTGTTCCACTGTATTCGGCATTCATAAGACCTATCAGTGAGTACAATGTCCACTTTGGTATGTACCTAACCAGGCATATCCAACAATTGGAGCATCCACAGAGGTTCCACACTAAAAGAATACAGAGAGTAAGTAAAATGTTCTATGCAGACCGTCTCAAGCCCCAATCCCTGTATTCTGTGTCCTACAGGCTTTTGAGGGGAGATCTATGCCTGGCATACAGGGCATTGTCAGGCCCCACTCTGATGGAACTCCTGCATATCCATAAAACAAACAGCACCAGAATTACACATTATAAAGACTTAAACCTTACCTATGATATAAATAAGACATGCTGGAGAGATAGGTATGCATCCCAGAGATTACCCTGTCTATGGAACAGGCTCCCTATCCATGTAAAGCAGAGTTCCTCCCTAACCCAATTCAAGTGCAACTTGGACAACTGGATGGGAAACCAGAAATTCATCCCTGCTTTGGCACCTATGTCTGTAATGCACACAGGTAACCTGTACATGGCTCATCTCCCAGGCCCATGCTTACACTTCTCAAGGGTATCAGAACTTGTCAAAGATTTGGGATGCATGGCTAGGCTTAAAAAGGCCCTTGTGGTTATTAGCCTAGTAAACACCTATGAACCTATGAACCATCATTACTCAAAAGATGCAAGTCCTTACTCATAAAATATGTGACTCCAGGCATCAGTATGTTACTATACTGGTTGATGCTAAGCAGCACAGCATTTAGCTGTACTAATGTGTGCATTCATCATTAAACATCAGCACCTAGGTCTCATTTCTTCTCCTGCGGCTAAACAATCTTCTGGATGTCTCATATCAGAACCCTATACTCCACTCCGTCTCACAGTAGTCATTAAACTGTGAAAACAGCACCTTGTCTTTTCATGACTCCAAACTCTAATATTTATTTCCTGTTACAATAAGAGCCGTACCCTGTTCCTCTAAAAAAAACACTTGCAATATACATTGCAAAGTCCTTTAACAGCTGCATCAATTAAACTGGATATATTTCTGTGATACCATGGTCTGCTTATTTGAAAAATCCTCTGGTCATTGATCCAGGGTTCACTGATAATATGAATGGGTGACTAGTGTTACATGAATATTACTAGGATGCATACCATTAAAGTGTACAGAATTTGCTCAAACGTGAGGCTTCTATAGAATCAGAAAAAGGCAATTTTTAAGCTAGGTATGTCCACAGGCCAGTCAGTTAAGTACACAATAAGTGTTCCACCAGCAATTCCCGGCTCAGATGGGTAAATCAAGCTTCTTCTGCCACAAGAGTGCAAATTTTGACCCTCTTAATGTAAAATGACTGGTTTGGAGTCCAAGTGTTAAGGAACCACAACAGATGCCTAATACTCAGAAACACTAGACACAATGTATTTCAGTGCAGAACAGCAGCCCTTACAGCAGTTTGAAAATGCAACTTTAGACTTAAAGAAGTGCAAAAAACAATAAATAGCACAGTAAACTTTCATGGTTTAATGAAAATAAGCAACACAGGTGCAAAATAATACTTTATTTTGTTTGTTTTCTGCTTTTCTGCACATGTGGATGAACCACCATAATCTGTTCTCTTTTTCATTTTCTGCAAATGGACCTACTTTGGCTTCTGCTCTGTTGTCCTCATTTCTTCAGCTGTCCCACAGTATGCATCCTACCACCCATCTCAGACACTTCATCCGCACTACCTCTAGATTCATCAGCCTCTCTGCTGCTACTGTCCAGGTTTCTCTGGCATACTACTGTACTGATTGCACCACTGTTTTATACTCCTTACTTTTCAGCTTCTTTATCATTCTTCTGTCATATACTCTGCCATTTGGCTGCAGCATCTGATTCTTGCTTTAACATCCTCATTCAGACTTCCCTTCTCCTCAGCCATCCATCTTAGATACTTGAAACTATTAACCTGTTTCACTATTTACCATCTATCTCAATTCTCAACTTCTTCTGACCTCCCCAATTGCTACCTTACAGCTGTCTTATCTGTATGCAGTTTCATCCCATGTGCCTTCAGTTTTACATTCCATTCCCCCTCTCTTTTGCTGAAGTTTTTGCTCAGAGCCTGTAATGCCACATGATCTGCATCTTTATTGTTGGACTACATGCCTCAATAATACCCTGTAACATAGCAGGGATAACTTGGATTAGTCTAGGTCACAAACATTTTTTTAAATCCTTAACCTGAAGGGCTTTTTAGAGATACATAGAGGGATTATGGTATGGAAATAAGGTACATAAGGAAAGTTAGTGGTGGAATGCAGAAGTCCAGGAAGTCATCAAAAGAAAGAAGGAGTGGAGGAACAAGTGGGAGACAGAAAAGACTGACCAGGCTAGGAAGGACTACTGGTTGGCTGACAAAGAAGCTAAGAAAGAAGTTGCAATAGCAAAGAATAGGGCATCAGAGGCACTGTACCAACTTCTGGAAAGTGACTCAGTAAGGGGCACAAAGAAACTATATCAGGTTGCAAGGCAAAGACAGAAAGATAAAGAAGATAGACAGACACTCTTCATAAGGGATGCCAGCAACAACCTGCTCACCAGTCCAGAGGACATCAAAGGCAGATGGAAGGAGTATTTCCAGAAGCTTCTGAATGAAGAAAACCCCACAGAAGCCGTACTACCCCAAAAACAGCCTACAATGAGAGAAGAAGAGGAGCCCACCCTAGAAGAAGTAAGAACAGCACTAAGGAAGATGAAGTCAGGGAAAGCAGCAGGCTCAGATGAGGTTACAGCAGATATGATAAAGATGCTGGGTCAGATTGGGGAGAAATGGCTCCTGAGGGTACTCATAGCAGTGTGGAGAGAAAGGCGTATCCCAGATGACTGGCGAATAAGCATACTTATGCCAGTGTACAAGAACAAAGGGGACATCTACAACTGTGGGCAGTACAGAGGTATCAAACTCTTATCACATTTCATAAAAGCTCTGGAGAGGGTGATTGATAAATGGATACGCAGAGTAGTAGAATGTATGATGGGAGATGAGCAGCTTGGATTCAGATCAGCATACAGCACAACTGACCCAATGTTTGAATTGAGACAGATACTTGAGAAGAAGCTAGAGATGGGAAGACAAGTCCAACTGGGCATTCCTAGACTTGGAGAAAGCATATGACAAGGTCCCAAGAAAGCTGATCTGGGCAGTACTGTGGTGGTTTGAAATCCCAGAAGCATTGGTAGAATTAGTACAGGCTGCTGTATGCAGATGATGTGGCAGTACAGGCAGACTCTGAGCTAGAACTTCACCAAAGGATAGGAAAATGGAATGTATATATGAAGGCACATGGGATGAAACTAAGCACAGATAAGATGGTGGTAATGGCAGCAAATTGGGGAAATCAGAAGAAGCTGAGAATAGAGATAGAATGGAAGATAGTGGAACAGGTAAACAGCTTCAAGTATCTGGGAGGGGTAGTTGAGGAGAAGGGTAGTCTGAATGAAGAGGTCAAAGTTAGAATCAGAGGGGCTGCAGCCAACTGGCATAGAGTATCAGGTGTAGTGTATGACAGAATAATGTCAAAGAAGCTGAAAAGTAAGGTGTACAAGACAATGATGTGACCAGTACTACTGTATGGTACAGAAACCTGGGCAGTAAAGGCAGAACAGTTGAAGAAGCTAGAGGTGGTGGAAATGAAGTGCCTGAGAAAGGTGGTAGGATGCACACTGTGGGACAGATGAAGAAATGACGACATAAAGGCAGAAGAAAAAGTAGCTCCAGTTGCAGAAAAGATCAAAGAGAACAGATTACGGTGATTTGGGTACATGTAGAAAAGCAGAAGACAATCTGGTGAGGAAGATTTGGGACAAACAGGAAGATGGTAAGAGGAAGCAAGGACGTCCAGCAAAGAGATGGATGGATTGTGTAAAAGAAGATCTGCAATAGTCAGGCATGAGTGTTGAAGAAGGCAGGAGTGTGGCACTGAAAAGAGAAATTTGGTGACAGTTAACAAAATACCCTGACCTCATGTGGAAAAATGGGAAAAAGGGGGCTGATGATGATGATGATAGAGGGATTATTCTTGAAGGACTTTAGCTGCTTGTCTTGGATCACCATGTGCAGTGGTCCAAGATGGATCAATAAGGACCCTGGCAACAACAGGTAGTTCTAGCAGTTTCAATTTTGATAACATAGGGGAAATTAACTACCTTTCCATTAATTAGCACACCAACACCTCACAAAAATAATTCACAATGTTTGTTTGACTTTATCATTGCAAACTCCCTGGATCAGCATACCCCTCCCCACTAGAGATACTAATACACTCTGTCTTGTTCTCAACAACATAACCTCTGTCTGCTCCCTACCCACTGTGAAGCTCTCAATGGTCGTATCAGATCACTTGCTGTAATATTCACTATATGGTCCCAGCATGGGTCATTATCCAACTCAACCATCTTTAGAGATTTCTCCAAGGCCATCTTCTTTGAATTTGCTACTGATTTGAGATGGTGCAACAGTTCTCCCAACCCTCAAACATACCAAAGTCTATACCACTGAATATACCCAAGGTTTCTACTCTTATGTCAACTCTTGCGTACAAGCAACTGTTTCTATCCACCACAAATACAATGCTAAGTTCAGAATTAAACCTCTCTGGAGGAATTCAACCATAAACAAACTTTACAACTAAAGGAAAAAAGTTCATAACCCAAAAGGAAAGAACAAAACCTTGATGTGCTAAAATTAGCTTCAGAAGTGTTAATAAAGAACGGAGGTCATATCTGGAGATCAAATCCAGCAAAGTCAATCATTACCTACAAATTGTCACATTAGTGAAGGATAGCCACAAGGCATTCTTTAATTGTATAAGAACCTCAGAAATAGCACCCAGTATTGTACTCAGTTATCTCACATGGATTCATCCACTCAAACCAAGAGGATACAGTTATAATTCAGCTCTAGCTTCTCCCAACTTTGTCTCCAAATTTCTCAGTATACAGTATCCAGTCCATATCCTCTAATCTGATACTAAAAGTGCTCTCCAGACCAAAACCACCAGCTCTATAGGTCAAACAACACACTGGTCTATTTCCCAGTCAATATTAAATATCCCCTATCAGACCTCCTCCTTAAAATTTTCAGCTGTAGCCTATCTACTGGATCACAGCACCATAGGAAATGCAGGCAACCGAGTCACACCTTGGCAATACCCATACCTCATACTGTGTCTCCCCAAAAAGGGCAAAGCAGGTCTGTCCTGAGTAAATTTATGGGTAGTCATTCAATCATTCAGGTTTGATTTGAAGGCTAACAGGGTGTCACTCTGTTTAACTTGCAGGAAAAGTCCATGCTACAGCCGGGGTAGGAACAGTAAGAACGGGGAATTAAATTTATCTTTTCAGTGATTTTTTTTTTCTGTGCTGATGGAGATTTAAGTCCCTACTTCTGGTATTAATAGTTATTTGAGTTTGCAAATCTAAAGAAGATCAAGGAGGATGGGTTCCCTAACAGCATGAAATGCAAGGCATAGATCACCCTACAATAGCCATAAGAAAGTGAGGAAAATGATAGCACTTCAAGCCATTCCTGGTAGCTAAGGGACTTCAATCCAACTGTCTTCTGGATTGGGAATCTCTGTGGCCTTTTTAGTTGCTTAATATATCTAGGAAGGTACATCCCAAAAGCAGCACCATACTCAATAATTGGTCTAATTAGGACTACATAAACCTGGGCAATACATCTTCAGCTATTTACTGTGCTAAAGAGAAGGATTTTCTGAGTACTGCTGCTATACAGTGGTCAAATGAGAGGGAATTATCAACCCATGTGCCAACAACCCTGATTACATTATCTTTGGAGTAAGGTATTGGCTCTACTGTATGTTGAGAAACAATTGTTCACTAAATATGAAAATACTACACTTTTTTTACATTAGTCATATCCCTTTTTCCATACACTTATTTACAAGTGCTAGTTCCTCTATAATGAATAGATAACAGAGAGACATTTAACAATAACACCCAGTTTGTAGTCATGAAATGCTGCTCAACAGTCCTGATTCCAAATCTAGAGACAGGAGAAGTTGATGCTGAAAAGGAAGGGTCCCAGTTCTGAGCCCTGGTACACACCACTAGTTATTTTTACATTTTCCATGAAGTTGAATGGCACCTTAACTATGCAGGTTCTAGTTTTCACACGGTTTGCTATCCACTTCACCACATGTGGGATCTACTTTTAAAGAACTTATTAACAATGCAATCACCCATTATAGGTTGAAAGCTTTGGCCAGCTACAAATAAGCTGTGTGAACAGCATGCCCACTGTCTAGAGCCTGTGTGAACTCCTCAATGAAGTTAACAAAAATGAGAAGGCAGAGTCTGCATTTAACAAAGCTAAACTGATGTGAGACTAGCCTGAAAGGTTTTTGATATCATGTTTTATGAGGTCAAATATGGCACCAACCATGGCTTTGCAAATCATGCTAGCCAGGCTAATGGAGCTATAGTTTCCCAGGCAAGGGAGTGCCACCCATGTATAGGAGACTCATCCCTGCAATTTGCCACACTTCAGGAACAAATCCTGTAGCTAAGCCCAGGTTAAACAATTTAAGGAGATTTCCAAAAAGGTATGTTTGGTGCTATGTAGCAGGCATACAGGTAAATGAACAGAACCCATGGAAGAAGTATTTTTGGAGTTAGACAACATCTTCAGTACGTGTTCCTTTGTGATAGTAGAAGGTGTAAGGAATTCAGGAATTTGTGGAATTAAAGTAGTTGTTTCAGAGGTAAAGTTTACACTAAATTTTTCTGCAAATGTATTTGCTGTATCTACTGGGTCTGAGTGGATGGTCCCATTTTGGATAACTTCAGAACACTGCAGGGTGATGTTTCTTAGCTTCCTAATGTAACTAAAAAGGACTTATGATTATCCTTGGTTTCAGAGACCAATTTAAGTTCATAATTTACCTTATTAGTTCTGAAAGAAGTTTTAGTTCCTTGCTGAAATTTTTTTTCTCTTTTTATACAGTTTATTCAAGCTGGTAGAGCACCAGGGTGGTTTGTTCTTAAACTTTTCATTATATTTGGCTGTACTAGGGACAGGCAGGTTGAGGCATTTATCTATGAGGGAATAAAATCCTTTGTATAAATAGCAGTTGTGTCATTGTCAGGTCTAGTGATATTGCAAGTGACCTTGGATAGCTCATCTTAAGAGTTTGTAGTGTGTCTGTTTGAAATTCCTGAATTTAGACTTACTAACAGCAGGGGTTTTCCAGATTTTGAAAGAGAACATTACATGTTTTTGGTCATACTTAAACAGAGTAGAGAATTTAGATGATGGTGCCCTTAGTGACTGTATTAATTAAGACCAAAAATCTGAAGAACAGCTGTAGTACTGCCCTTCTACAAGAAAGGCCCCATTGTGGACCTAGCAACTAAGTAACTATCAACATCACCAGTATCATCGCAAGGAAATAGAATGCATCATCAAGAACCTCATCAGAAGAGTCACTGGGAACCTGCAGTGCCTAGACCCAAACAAATTAAGTTTTTTAAAAGGTACACCATGCCTATTAAACTTAACTAACATCTTTGAAAAAGTCACAGAAGCACTAGGCGATGGTAATGTCATGCAGACAACTTATTTTGATTTATCTAAGGCCACTCTGGCATAATTTACAAATTGACAAGGCTTCCCATGTAACATGGATGGCCATCTGGCTTACTGATAGAATTCACTCTATTAGAGTTAGTCTCACACTGTCCTACAACAGACTTCCTACCAGTGGTGTACCCCAAAGCTAACTTCCGGGACCATTTCTATTTGGAATTTGTTTCTCTGATATCAAACAAGTATTAGATGTTTTTTGGTTGAGCAAGTTATTGAATGATTACAAGCTTGAAGACATCACTGGCCTCTCCTAAAAGGACTCTGTATCCTCCAAGGGGGCCTAACTCACACAAACTTCTGATGTCTCTCTCTCTCTCTCTCTATATATATATATATATATATATATATATATATATATATATATATACACACACACACACACACACACACACACACACACACACACACACATGGATCTACTTCTAAACCTTGAAATCCCATATAATCCAAACTCATTTTTGCAAGATGAAAATCACAGCTGGACAGTGGTCTCACCTTCAATAACCACATCGCCACAACAGTCAGGAAATCCTTCTATGTGGCACACCTCATCACTAACGGCTTTTCATCCAGAAAAAAGGAGGTCATTGTCCCACTGTACTCATCTCTCATTAGACCCATTATAGAATACAATGCGCCGTTTGGTATGTACCTCTCAAGACATCTGCAACAACTGGAAAGGCCACAGAAATACCTCACTAAAAGAATCACAGGCCTAAAGCAGATGCCCTATGCTGACCGCCTTAAAAAACTCCAGCTATACTCTGTCGCATATCATCTACTCAGAGGCGATCTTTGCTTAACATACAAGGCCTATCAATAAACAAACGAACAAATGGATAGTAAACAGCACAGGAAACCACAAGAACGCACAATGGAAATTTAGCGCTTTCATTCACTTTTAATTGAAACGTGAACTTCTTCAGAAAAAACGGGAGCTCTCCCCTGCTCCCGTTTTTATACAAAATTACAGGAAATGATGTAATAAATCCAATTATACAATAATTAGATTAAATGTTTTGTGTAAATGTACAACTATGTAAATGTTACTATTCTAAAAAGCACAAAACATTCTTATATAAAAAAACACATTAAGTTTGTAACCTAAAATATTTAAAACTTGAGAACACTTTTTCAAACATCATCAGCGTCTAAATGCCAGTCTACAAAAATATATACTAGTGAACACACTCATCAGTGTGTGAAAACACTGATGAAATTAAATCTGTACACTTTGGAATTTTATTTTAAAAAAGACGACACCAAATCGCCGTTTATGAGATAACCAAGTACTTGTTAATCAAAAATTCTATAAACACATCCACTGAATATGTGTGGACTGTATTTGACAGCAATTGTTATTTTGTTACCAATGATGCTGAATGACAGCTCATAACTTATCAGTTACCAACCGCCCATTTTATGGAAAATAGTAACTATAAATGATAACATTGTTATGTGCCCCAAAAGACATCATTAAGCGTTTATGGTGTTCAGTAACCCTTAACGGACTTGTCCATACAGAGATTCCAATGCCCTCAGTTGCGGACGTGCCACGGACCTACCAACACTCACAACAACACTCCTCAAGGACCAATGACTCCAAAACTATGTCTATAATCCGATACCCAACCCCCAAGGATGAAATCCACCCCCTACCTCTTGCTACCAAATCCAAGACCATCTACAAGAATGCATAAAAACAAAACTTGAAGTAAGTCAATGGTGAAAACATACAAGGCCATGTCAAACCCAGAGCTGTTGGACATGCGACACTTAAAGAAATCCCAATCCCTCAGAGCCACAAGCTCCGGGGATCTAAACCTTGTCATCACAATAAACAAAACATGCTGGAGGGATAGGTTCCTGACCCAGAGACTCCCCAGACATACATGTCAAGCAGAGTGCCTCTTTGGCCCTCTTCAAAAGGAACCTTGACGATTGGATGGGAGAAAGGAAATTCACCCCGGGGATCACGTCAGTCACCCTGCTAGACAGGGGTCCAGGGAAGTAAATAGTGTGGGAAGAAATAGCCAGGGAATTGTTATGGCTAGGCTTGTATAGGCCCTAGGGCTGCTAGCCTAGTACCAACCTATGAACCTATGAACCTATGAACCAAACTCATTTTTGCAAGATGAAAATCCCAAAACCTTGAATTCCCAAACGGCAAATTTTTCCCAGTGTAAGTAAACACTTGCCAAAAATTAAACAAAAAAAGGACCTAGGTGAGGGGCTATGCTCCTCATGTCCCCCTAACTATATTTAGCAACTCCAGGACCACACTACAGTGGAGAAAAAGGTATGTTGGGCAAGTGTTTACTTACTCTGGGAAAAATTTGCCATTCCGGAAATCAAGGTTTTGGTATTTTCATCTTGTGAAAATAAGTTTTGATTATATGGGATTTCAATCTTCAAAAGGGATCCATATATATATATGTATATATATATATATATATATATATATATATATATATATATATATATATATATATATATATATATATATATATATATATATATATATATATATTTAAAAACTCACAAACGGCCCAACGATATACACAAAATCCTCGTAGCACCCAAGGAACAAATGCAGCAGGCAAACGATAACAGTTCAATACTCAAGTGCAAGATCAAATCACTGTTTCATAAAGTCACGTAGTCGAAAATTTAAATAATCCAACACATTTAATTATAAAAAGAGTACAAACAGAACGTAAGCGCTTTCACGAATTCATATCGCTTCATCAGACGTAACAACAACTGACGACTCAGCCTCATACATATAAGAAATTCAAAACTCTTAATTAATTAATTGATCTGTCACATTTAAAGCGCCAACATTTAAAATGTACAAAAAACATCAATCAATGAAAAGTTCAAAATTTTCATGAATAATTGATATAAAAATCTAAATGACCTAACATTAATAGCAATAATAAAAACACTTATTAATAAAAATATCTAACGCAAAGGTCTAGCTCTAAGGATGGGTTTGATGGTGGTGCTATCATTTAATCCCCAGCCCCTGTGCGCCCCCATCCTGAAAATCCAACAAAGCTCAGCACATTCTGTGTCATTAGTAAGATTCCCCATCCTAATATTAACGTGTTGAATATGTAGTATTTGAAATAAAAACTTGTGTGTAATGCCTTCTTTCAGGACATGCTTAGCTATAGCATTATACTCTTCTTTTCTTGTTATACAGTATAAGTGGTCCCTGATGCGTTCCCTAAGGGTACGATTTGTCTTCCCAATATAAAACCGAAAGCATACAGCGCAGTGGGCCACATATACAAGATTTTTAGTACTACAGTTACCACTACATCCAAGTTCCCATAGGCGACCCGTGTTGGGGTGTCTAAAGAACCTCGACTCATCAATGTAGTCACATTGATTGCAACCACCACACTTACTAGTATTATGAAGAGTCCTGCCTCTAAATTCATGTGCTATATTCAATGGATTTTTATAGCATAGCATCTGCTTCAAACTATTATTATTTTTATATGCATACTTTGGTCTATCCCCAACTATTTGTCTAGTTTTATCATCAACTAATAAAATATGCCAGTTTTTCTCGATAGCATCTTGAATCTTACTGACATTATGGGCATAAGGCAATACCATCCTCAGATCCTTGCCCATGGCACTGTCCTTACCCTTACTCTTACTGATCTTCTCCGAGTAGTAAGGTTTCGCTATCGTGTCCCTACTAACTAAAACTCCATTACAAATACTATCAACGACATCTTTATCATACCCCCTAGATATAAACTCAGACTTTAACTTATTCATTTCACCATGTAGCTTTACATCTTCACAGCACAAACGTACTAGTCTCAAAGCTTGGCCCTTTACCACATTACTAAACAGCTTAGGGTTGTGCATACTTGTACGATGTAGATAAGATGTACAATAGCAGGGCTTTCTATAAACCTCAGTTGTCAAACCTCTACCATCCTTGCTTATTTTAACATCCAAATAATTAATGGATTTCAAAGAGTAATCCATCGTGAATTTCAAAAACTTACTACTACTGTTGACATAATCATAAAAACATAACAGCTCCTGCTCTGTTCCATCTCAAATCAAAATGAGATCGTCAACAAAACGACGATGAAAAATAACTTTGGATTGCCCAACGAGGTTAGCCTTCTCCCATGATGCCATGATAAGATTGGCATAAGCATTGGCACAGCTTGTGCCCATTGCTATGCCTTTCCTTTGCTTATAAAACCTATCATGGTAAATGAAGATGTTGTTCTCCAACACCAGCTCTGTTAAAAAGCACAAAAAATCAGCTTTCAGCCTATCAAAGCCTCCTTCATCCATTAGGAGTTTATGCAACCACTGCAGGCCTACCTCATTGGGTATACTAGTAAACAACGCTTCCACGTCCATTGTCACTAACAAAAACTGTGTGATATCTTCATGTGAATGAGCAAACTCAAAAAGATCACTTAAAAAGTGTTCTGTATCCTTTAGCACTTGCCTAAACTTACCTAATACCCCTTTTAATTCTTGATCTAAATAAATAGATACAGCCTCCGTAGCCCATCCTGCTCCCGCTACAATGGGTCTACACTTTGGCTGTGTGGGGTGTCTATGCACCTTAGGGAGGCCATGTAGTTGCGGAATAACTGGAAAATCAACCTTAAAGTAATCATATAAATCATTGGTTAAAACCTCCATGTTTTTGCACTCAAGCAAGGCCCTATTTACATTATCAATGGTTACATTAACCTCTTCTTGACTGATAACCTGATAGGCATCAGTCATAAGCATCTCCAACATGGTGTTGAAATAATATGTAGTGTCCATTACTACAATGGGTCCTCCTTTATCAGAGGGTCTAATAACAATATCAACATTATTTTTCAGATCTTTGAGACAACGTTGCTCATCTTTAGTAATATTGAATTCCCCACAGCCAACATTAAACTGGGTATCATCATACATTGTATTCTCAAATGCTTTCAAGAAAGTGTCAACATTAGATGGTAAATGTGGTAAAAACAAACTTTTCTTTTTTATCACATTATCATTATTAGTATTAGTCCCATACATCATTTTTAAAGCAACATTTCTGGCAAAAACACGTGCTGAAATAATTGCCTCACTCATGTCCATATTGCTTGTGGGTATAAAACCCAGTCCCTTATTAAGGATCCCTAATTCAATGTCAGACAACTCATGTTTAGAAATGTTCCAGACTAATCCCTTTGGGACCACATCTTTTTGAGCGTACGCACCTGCTGTTGTTGTTGCGGTGCTTCCTTCCTCTTCTGTCCTCTCTGCACCTCTGCTTCCTTGGGTGCTACGAGGATTTTGTATATATATATATATATATATGGGCCTATTTAAATATAATGAATGACCTAAATGTCGATATGTATAACATCAACATAAAATCATTGACACACTACTGCAGATGCACCAAGCAAGAATCTCAATGCATGAAAAATAAAAAGCACACATATAAACTAATATATATATATGGGTCTACTTCTAATGAATGGAAACCCCACTTACTCAAATCTCTAAATGTCAAGAACACTTTGCTGAAACCACAAAAGAGTGAACACACTCGGATGACCAAAAAGTTATTCTGGGAAAGGAACTACTTGGCCACCACGGTGAACTATGCCCCTTTCCCCACGGTACTGCGATCTCAGAGGTTACAATCTTAGAATATGCTAACTTATATTTTTTTATTATTGATATCTATTTTAACTGTTAGATTCTCCAGTATAGAATTTGTTACCTCCAATGGTGCTTTCCAAACACAAGCTTTCAAATAAAAGTAGATTAAATGCTGTCTTATTTCCCAGGCAGACGTTAACCTCTAACCTGCAATAAAAATAATAGAATAACAGTACTTGAAGCCTTTCTCAAAAGTTCACATTTTCTAACCCTATGATTTTTTTTTTCTAGTAAGGAATCCCTGAATCTTTTCAATTTCTTTTAAACAGCTTCTTTGAAATATTCAAAATACTGTATTTCATTCAACAATAAATTGATCGGTGAAATATCCAGTGATATATTCTCCCTTGAGTTAGAAGACATGCAGACTTGTCCTTCAGGATAGTATGTGTTGCAGAGTTATGCTTTCCAAACTGTTTTAGATACAGACTGGTCAAAGTTCAAATTTTTGATTACCAGTTTCCATTGATATTTAATGACAGCGTCAGTTTTTTATGATTTTGTTTCACTTGTTTTGTAATCATAATTTATATCCTTTTTTGCCAAGCCACATAATGCTAAGTTTACTGACAATAAAGGCAATGTAATCACTACTATAGCAGGTGTATGTTTTATATACCATCCTATTGAACTTTATTGTCAAAGTAATTATGTTACAGTTTACAATTTACAATTTACAGTCACTGGAATACTTACTAATACATAGCCAATTTAGTACTTTCATGTCTGAGAACAACAGTCCAAAAAGAAGAAGTGGTCTAGCAGATAGACCTGTAGGACACCACTGATAACATCTCAGACAGACAAGGTACCCCCTTATTTCACTTACTGTGTCTTGTTCTTGAACTGGTGTTATACCCACTGAATTATGGAATAATTGACATTTAATTCATTGACAATTAATAGATGTAGAATGTCTCATCTCCAGCAGCCTGCACACATTCTTAAATTCCTGAACAAATTTCTAAAAAATTTAAGTTAAAGCACATAAGCCAAGCAAATACAAATATCGTCTTAACTCTACATGCTACTGAAAATCTTTTCAAATTTTGGAAACTGTCAGCAGTATTTTTTATCCAGGAGACTAACTTGTATATGGTGGCAACAAATTCTTGCATTCATGTTTATTAAATTATTTAGAAAAACATTAAAAGTTATATCTGATTGACATAATTAAGAGAATAAATAACTCTCGGTATCTGTCAAGTTAATCCTACAGCACAAATACCAGTGACAATTTCCCCAACATCATCTAAGGTTTTAGCAGGTTTTGCTTGGTGTTATGCCATGGTCTGTCAGTCAGTTGTTTTTGGAAATATTAATATATGCACAAAATACAGCACATCTTTATAATTACCAACAAAAAGATATCAATATATCCATCACAGTGTGTGATGATACGAGGTAGTGCCGTCTGCGCTAGGGAGAGTAGGGCAGTGTATGTGTAACATATGCCAGCATAGCTAGCTGGAGTTTTGTAAAGAATTTTATGTTATTTGACTAGCACACTGATTTGTACAGATGTTTCTGTTAAAAATGTATTTGTAAAGTTGCTTGTGTTAAAAATGGATCAACACTGGGTCCTGCTGGACAGAAAAGATGTACATGTATGTCAGACAGTATGGTTATAACTGATTAAATGTATATGTTTTCACAGAGAATTCTGGAAGAAGATAATCTCACTCCAGCTAATTTTGAAAATGGGTTGAAAATTAAATGGCTTGGTTTAAGCCATAAATATTTTTATCTTACAGGTCTGATTGCAGTCAGAGATAAAAATGTCTGGGAAAACCATGACTAGGAATCTTACTGTATTATCCTTAGTTAGGGGTAAACTAGTTGCTACCCTGGAAGGGTGGATGCTTTTGAAATTGTTTTATAGCTTTCAGATGCTGCAACAGATCTTAGCAAAGCTCTGGCTGTGTATTGTTCCAGAGTCAGGTGACCAGATGTGATGTCATTCTATAACCAGCGCTAAAATGATTCTTTAGATATTAGTGAGAGATATTTCAGAACTCTCAAAGCAGCACTTTGGAACCTAACAGGAAAGCTATCTCAAAGATATCTCACACAACCTCACACCTCAGCTTTCCTTGCTGTAGTAAGCAACTCAACACAGTCCATCTTGCCTTGCTTTAGTAAGTAAACAGGGAACAGTAATTCTTTAGTCAGTCAGGAAAATATAGTGAGATTAGTTATGTATTGTTTTTCTGCATCTGTTTGAATCTATCCAACTGTGTTATTTTGTTATATCTCCTGTGATTGAAACTCTGGTGTTTATTGTAACTAGATATTCAGTATTCTCATGTTTTCTATTTTATTATTTATTATGAAATATTTCTATACCTTTCACTGTGACTGGTCATTTAGAGAACACTTTTAACATCTTGACAGTACTTATGCTTATTTTAGTTACACTGTGGCCGCTCCTTAAAGCCCTGCTGCATTGGTCAGACTCTGACATTTGAATTAGTATTAATTTTACTCAGTATAATTGGATACACTTATAAGAGCCTTAGAGTAGCTGACTGGTGGCAGTGTAATTACCTCATAGTTTGGGCAGAGGAGGAACACCTGGTAAATCTGTGCCAGCCTTTTCCAGGTGACAGTGCATGCATGCATGTGTGTGTGTGTGTGTGTGTGTGTGTGTGTGTGTGTGTGTGTGTGTGTGTGTGTGTGTGTGTGTGTATGTGTGTGTGTGTGTGTGTGTATTTTAAATCAAGCTGCTGTGTACTGTGTGAAAATCAAACATCCAATAGTGTGTGTGTTAGCTACTGGGAACAGGGACACAGAGCTCCAAAATGGTCAGTGTGGAGTCTTGTTTGGGGCCTGGAGAAAGAAAGAGTCTCCAGTGCCAAGTCTGTAGTGTGCTCCCTGGATGCTATTAAGGGAAACTGCACTTACTGCAGACAGCTGCTTCTGAAAATACTGTGTGTATCCAGCTTTGCTTCTAGTGGTCGTCCCTCACCAGTGTCAGTGGTAAAGATTGAGGCTGTTAGATTACTGGCCCGGAGTAAGAGCCATCACACAGTGCATTATACATAGACAATTACAGTATATTTTTCTGTCTCATGTCACATTATGCCCCTACAGTGTAGTACACGCAGTAATGGAAATGTAAATATGAAAATGTGAATGGCAATTAAGAAACAATGGTTAATTGAAAAAACGTCTCTGAGATTTACAGCTTAAAAATCACTTTATTTCATGCATCTTGAGCTTTCTTATGCTACCTGCCATTAATTGTTATGTTACTTTGGCACAAAAGGAGATACTGCCAGCCCAGCTGTCTGGAATTTTGTAAATAATTATATATTTATGAATATCAGAATGATTCATATGCTTG
The DNA here is from genome assembly GCF_019279795.1 of Protopterus annectens. Classification (NCBI taxonomy): domain Eukaryota; kingdom Metazoa; phylum Chordata; order Ceratodontiformes; family Protopteridae; genus Protopterus; species Protopterus annectens. The sequence goes on along the minus strand of NC_056733.1, from coordinate 785,781,956 downwards.
TGTTATAAATATATTAGAACTGCATGTTATGTGCATATCAAATTGCTGGTACAAACGTGTGTGTTGAAAAGAGTTGTAAAATACTGAACTTTAAAAATGTATCCACAATGTACCCTACTGGAACAGAACAGAAATGTACATACACTAGTGTAACTGTTTAGATGGATATATTTTAAAAGGGGAAACTGGAATACAGAAGGTTAACTTCCAAAACTTCAGAAAAATAGTTGAAATTAAATTACTTTATAGCCACACCATAAAAAAGAATGTTATCTTTCAGTTTCAGTGCAGTAACAGACACAATGTCTGGAACTAGAGGTTCGCTGTATTGTCTTGGAAGTGTTTTTATTGTTTTATGACTTCCAGGACCTGCCTTAGCTCTAAGAAAAGCCTTGTCTATGTATTTTCACAAGTAAAAGCTAAATGCTACCAGCTGCATCAGTGGGGTTTTTACCTGGGATACAGTCAGATGACAAGAAGTGATGTTATCCTACAAGCTATCCCAGCAGTAATATTTCAGATATTAATTTAAGAACTCTCTGAGAGAGACAAAGTATTCTGTATTAGTCTTTGACCTGACAACATCAACTGCAAGACCCACTCATTACTTCTGCCTTGCTTGCTCTGTAAGTAAATTACTAGGGTTCAGTAATTATCTTAGATACAGTCAGGAATATAGCAAAGCTTAATTTAGATGTTTTTCTTTATTTATTTGAGACTGTCCTGTAATGTTGTTAAAGATTTCCTGTGATTTTGAACTCTTTTTTTTTTTTTTTTTTTTTACATTTTGTTGATCGGGAAAGTCTGACTAGGTTCCACAGATCCTGTTTTCAGCAGAGGCCCGGGGAGAAATGCTCCAGAAGCATGTCTTATGTTACTGCCATTATATACTGAGCATTTTCTTGCTCTTTTATTATTTATTATTAAATATATTAAACCTTTCGTTGTGGCTGATATTTGTGACATATATTTAAGTTCTGCTGATACTTGCATATGTATTTGGTGACACTGTGGGTCACTCCTAATAGCCTTTCTCTTGGTGAAACTACCATTTGCATTGATAGTAACATTAAACAGTAAGATTGGACAGCCTTTCTTAAGGGCCTTAACTCATTACATCCGAGTGACACCCCCAGGTGCATCTGAAGTTAACTCTTACTGACACCTCTAGGCATCAAATATTGCTTGTTCATATTTGTATCAATAATTCCAAAACTATGCTGTGTGCAAGGTTTTAAAAAATTTCATCTTAAAGCTTACACGATGGCAAACTCAACTACATTAATATCTGACCTCTGTCTAGTGCAAGTAAAGAGATATTAACTGTTTTTAGATATTCATTTATATTGATATCATTTTTTTTTCTAAATATCCAACCAAGTAATGCATCCAGAACTCCATAGCCTCATAGAAAGCTGTCTGCTTTAAGAAAAAAATGCTGCCAACATTATGTATGTAACTTGAGTGGTTGCTGAGATATTGTAAGTTGTTTACAAAATATTACAAAAGTAATAGTTACTGTGTTCACTGTGACTTATAAAATTCTTTTTAAGGCCTAGAACCTAAACAATACTACCACTATAAAAATAATTTGTGTTGAAGAGTTTGCCATTCCTACTCCTTTCATAACCCCTATGGTTCCAGGGATTTGAACATTTGTTTGAAATTTGAGGACATAATTTGATTCTGTCAAAAGGCTTAGGCTCCACCCATTAGAAGTTACAGTGCAAACTTCCTGAGCTCCATTGGAGTGAATGAGTTAAAGTAGCTGATAATGATGTTCCTGGTAGCAGTGATAAATACCTTATAGTCTGGGCAGAAGGGGGCATAGCTAGTAAACCTGTGACAGCCTTTCCCAGGTGTGTGTGTGTGTGTGTGTGTGTGTGTGTGTGTGTGTGTGTGTGTGTGTGTGTGTGTGTGTGTGTGTGTGTGTGTGTGTGTGTGTAAATCAAACCTCAAAGAGTGTGTGTATCAGCTATTTGAGCAGGGACACAAAGCACTGGTTGGACAGAGAGGATGCTGGAGGTCTTGGCTTGGCCACTCAGCTGAGATCTCAACCCTATAGATGTGCCAGTGGGGAGTCTTAATGGTGATCTGGTGAAAGAAGGATAAATCAGCCCCAGTCTGTCTGTGGTCTCTGTGTGCTCTTAAGGGAAATTGTATTAGGTGCAGAGAGCTGCATCTGGAAATACTGTGTGTTGCCTGTCATCCTCCCAATGTACGTTCGGGCATCACAAGGAATGCAGCTTCACAAAATGTCACTATACCATAAGGAGCTGCAGTTGACAAAACAAAACAAAGAATGCACTACAAAACCAAAACAACACAAAAAGCCAAGGAGAAAGCAGACTGGATAGCATTTGAAATGACTACAAATCATAAGAAGTTAAGAATTTATTTTCAGTAATTCCCCACAATAAATGGCTTGAATGGTTTCACAAATCATTGTTGAATTTAATGTATTAGAGTCTAGAGATGTTAGATTAATTTCTAATTTTATAGAGTTAATATTGATCAACAACTTTTTTTTTATGCCAAATATTATACACAACATCAGGGCATTACAATGGGAGTAGCATGTGCCCCAGTATTTGCCAGCACTGCCTTGTTATGTTGGGGAAGGGAAATAGTTTTTAAACATGATATGTTTCAATTCTGTGCAGCTTATTATCATGATTTAGATGATGTGTTTATTAATTGGACTGCTGGTATAGAACAATTTCAAGATTTTATTAGTTGTTTGTAGCATTCACTGTAATGCCGTTTTGACAATATGATATAGACCCGCATCTTGACCCTGGTTAACTTTATCCAAAAAGGATATCAGGGCAGTTGTGGTACTATGGCCTGGCCTGAAGCCATGCAGAGTTGGGGATAGGATTTGATTGTTGAGCAGATGGTTGAGAAATCGAATATGGATGCATTTTTTCCAGAATTTTAGAGACTGGTGAAAAGATTGCAATAGTTCAAAAGTTGGAAATGTCTGTGTTGTTGCACTTTTATGTAAGGGGAGAATATATGCCTTTTTCCAGATGTTAGGTAAACAGGACTCTGAGAGATCTGTTAAGAAGTATGCTTATAGGGTAGGCAATGGAGTTTGCTGCCATTTGTAGGAATTTGGGGGGAGGTAAGTTATCAAGGGCATTAGTGCAGGGTTTGAGCTTAAGTATTTTTTTTATTATAGTGGTAGGTATGGGGGAAAGGATAAACTTGTCAGAGAGGGAGCAGTGGCATTTTGATAGGACTGACCTGGAGATATGGGGGTAGTATTTGAGTTGATTGAGGGGAAAGTAGCACTAAGATGGATATAGTGTTGATGAAATACTCATTAAAGAGAGTGGCTAATTCAGTAGGTGTTTTATCTGGATTAGGACAAGGATTATTTTTTGGGTTAAGTAGGGAATTAATGGAGTTCCAGAATAGTTTTGCCTGTGGTTACTTTGCAGATATAGGTAGTGTGTTTTTTTTTGTCTTTAATAATTAGTTGCTTTACCTGGTTAAGGAGTTGCTTGAATTGTAGTAGGTCTGAGAGGGTTTTATTTTAGTGCCATAGTTTTCAAGCTTTGTCCCTAGCAGTCATGAGTTGCTTAGTGGGTCTGGTGAGCCAGGTGGCATGTTTAGTTTTTATTCTTTTCTGTCAGATTGGAGCTAGATTGTTTAAGGTCCAGAGAAATGTTAAGTTGAATAACTCAACAGCCTCATTGAGGGGAAGGGTTTTTAGGGCCTCCCAGTTGAGTTTTGAGAAAGTGTCATTAAATGTGGTTGAGTTAAAGTGAGATAAGTTTCTTGATGACTTGTATTGATGTTTGCTTGGTACTGGAGCGGCTTTACGTAATATATAGATAGGGGAGGTGGTAGCTAATACTGTTGGGTAGTGTACCGGTGAAGGAGATATTGTTTGGATCAGAGACTAAAATCCAGTACAAAATGGAGCCATTGTCATTGTTTCTATTAATTGGGTAAAGTTGTACAAGTTAATGTTAGAGGAGGGATTGGGGTGGAAGAAGTCAAGCCAATCAATGTTGACATCACCCAGGATGATTGTTTCATTTTCTATATTATTTGATAGCCAAGAAAGAATTTCTTCTAGTATAGGAATGGTATTGCCTGGATTGCCTGATGGGGATGTAAAATGCTATGATGCAGAGATTTTTTCAGTGGTTTATTTTTAGTAAAGACATTATTTCGGCTATGGAGAATTATGGAATTGATTTAGAGTATGGGACAATAGTAAAGATGTTAGGGTAGAGTATAGCTACACTCCACCTCTTTTGTGGGGTTGATCTGATCTTAAGCAGGAATGGCCTGAGGGAGGAATTTGATGTCTTTAATGTAGGGTTTTAACCATGTTTCAGTGGCTGCTATTATATCTGGTTTGTTGTGAGCTATCCAGGCATGAAGCTTAGGGATTTTGTTTCTGATGCTTTGAAGGTTCAGGGTTGTTACATTTAGAGATTTATAAGAGTTAGGGGAGTTAGGAGGGGATGAGGTTGGGCCAAGGTTAGGGTGAATGTCTCCATATTGGGCTAATTTTGAACGGTAGTTTGGGTAAATAGTGGGTAGTTGTTTCCTTTTTGAGCTGGTTTGGTAGTTTCACAAAGAGAGGTTGTGGGTGTTGTTTTTTAAGGGTAGGATTTTTATTTTGGTCAGTAGGCTAGGGTTTATCTCAGCATAGCTAGCGAATTGTGAGGTTTGTGTGGAAGTAGTACAAGTTGGTTTTAAGGGCTGATATGCTGGCTAGATAGTAAAGTTTATTAAGAATGAACAGCAGATGCAGGGTGGTATCCAACGAGATGGAGCCCGAGTAATGAAAAAATTCTTTACTCAATCCAATGGTCAAAATGAAGTACAATGTGTATTTGCACTTCATTTTGACCATTGGATTGAGTAAAGAATTTTTTCATTACTCGGGCTCCATCTCGTTGGATACCACCCTGCATCTGCTGTTCATTCTAGTTTTTATTCTGCTTACTGAGTTTGTCAAAGTTTATTAAGAGATAAAAGCTTACAGAGAATGAGAGGAGAGTTGTGTGACAGGTGAGGGACATGGTGAATAGGGGATTTTGTTTGTCTGTGAAATAAACTAATGGCATAAGTGTAGGAATAAGCTAGTAGATAGGATGTGTAACTAAGACAGTAATGGAGCTGTTGTTGAGTGATGTGAAAGTAGTGGGATGTTGTTAATTAGAGGTGCATTGCATGGGTGGAAAGTTAGAGATGGTAAGATCTCAATTGAAAAATGATTGGAGATAGTGTGTGATTGGTTGAGGAGTGAGAGTGGGAGGGGTTAAGGTAAGAATAAATGTAGTTGAAGTGGGGGGTGTGGGAATGGGGGTAGGGTAGGGAAGTGGAAGTGAGCCTGAGTGAAGCAAGGACAAATGGAGCGGGCACAGCTGAACTGCAAGAGGCAGACCATTTAGGAAAAAAACTATCAGCTGGAAGGATGTATATGCATTAATTGTGATGAGTACGAAAGCAGTTACAAGACAAGAAAACCATAACAGTAAAATCTGAGCTGTAAGAAGAGATGGAGATACAGGAGAATAAGTTAAGAGAAGGGGCCAGTGCACAAACGTTCAGTGCAGCTGTTACAAACTAATACTGTGAAAAAATAGAAACGAGAAAGTAAGACAGTGTATGTTATGTGCAATTTAAATGTGAGAGATAAATGTGCGGACAATCTACAAAAATAATGGGGCCGTCGAGTAGATGTGCACACCACAAATCTAGTTAGTTGTAAAGAAAGTACAATACCGTGAAGCTTTACTTTAGATGATGAGAAACATACATTAAGCAGAAGGAAACCTTGAGAAGCAGTCCAATTTCTTTGGAGCCTTGCTGGGTTTCGGGTGGCTGATTTGCCAGAGAGTGGGAGACGACACATTTAAGCCACTGCTGTAACTATAAAATAAAGACATGGAGTGGAGGGAATGATCTGTTTAGGTAGACAGAGGTATAGGAGGTTAGAAAAGAGAGGAGCAGGAGGAGAGGGAGAAAGTGAGAGAGAGTAGAATAGGCTTTATTTAAGAGTGATAGAAAAGACAGAAAAACAGGAGTAAAATAAACACAATACAGCAAAATTTCAGCAAAAACAGTAGCAGGGGTTATCTATACTGTAAGCAACTGAATTACAGAAGGCTTATGATTAAAAAATACCAGGAAAGAAAACAAACAAAAAAAAACACACAAATTTAAGCTTTGGCTGTCTTATTATAGATATAGTCTATGAATGCAGTTATCAGATATTTAACATGAGTGGAAAGACTAGCGGCAATTAAGCCAACATGGCTAAACTAGAACATCACCATCATGGCTAGACTAGGACATAAACAAATCAAGAACTTTGAGCTGAAACTCTGATGTGGTATGATAAAACAATTCTGCAGTATAAAAAAATGGTAAGTGAATGTCTGCACTGCACACCAGAGGCATACAGTCAGTTCAAAGGTGGGAAGAGCTTGCATTACTGGAGTTGCAGTGACCTTTAAACAGCATGCACATTTAGGTGTACTGAAACTTGGATATCACTGCTCTGATTAGGGTGTAAATAGCAGCCATCACTGCAACACTCAATAGCGGGTCTATGTTAATTATTCGAATGCTTAAAATGTCAAACCTTATATGGTCGAGACCATATGTTCGACATTTCAAGTGTTCAAAGGTTGACTTTTAAAGGTGCCGTACTGTGCAGAATGGGAGAATTTCTCTTTTCTGCACTGAAGTGTGGTCTTGGAGATGGTATATTTAAGTAGGGTTTGTGGGGGGGCTTGCCCCCCTGCTTGCACTGTTAGTGTATATTTTTCTTTTTTTTTTTTTTATTAGATATTCGAACTTCCAAATATCGACCATATGGTCTCAACCATATGGTATTCGACATTTTGGAAGTTCGAATATTTGACATAGACTCTCAATAGCTGCACACACAAATTATAGGAAGTTCCTCATATAGCAGATTATAAAGCTAGTTGTTTGAATAGTCCTATTTCACTACGACCGGACTCAGTAACAAGCTCAGGAATGTGCACTGCACACACAGCTCATTGTACTTAATCCACGTCTCTCGACAGTTGACCTTTTAGTGTAGAGTAGGCTCGTTTTAGTGATGAATCCAATCAACTGAGTACAATGAAAGCAGAAGCTTTATATTTAGTGTAAATACTTACATGGCAAGTACACCATAACTCGGTTGGCTGAGGACTATAAATGGTTGGATAAGATCATTTAAAAATGGCACCCAAGTTAACAAGGATGCTAAGTAACCACTGGGAGCAAGTTGAGGCAATGGAGGGGTAAAGAGAGCCAAGCTGTTGGATGAGAGATCTGATTGACAGAGAGGGAAATGAAAGGGAGGTATGAGGAAAAACAGACAGCCAAGCTGCGGGAGGCAGACCATTTCAGAAAAAACAATCAGTTGGAAGGATGTATATGCATTAATTATGGTGAGTACTATAGCAGTTGCAAGGCAAGTAAGCAATAATAGTAGAATCTGAGCTGTAAGAAGAGAAGGAGAGACAGGAGATTAAGTTAAGAGAAGGGGCAAGTTTGGTGCAGCTGTTACAGACTAATACTGTGATAAAAGAGAAATGAGAAAGTAGGACCATGTATGTTATGTCCTATTTAAATGTGGGAGATGAAAGGAGGAGGGGGAATCTACAAAACTAATGAGGTCATCGAGTAGGTGTGCATGCCACAAACCTAGTTAGTTGTAAATAAAGTACAGTGCAGTGGCAGTTTACTTTAGATGATGGGAGATATACGTTAAGCAGAAGGAAACCTTGAGAAGCAGCCCACTTTCTTTGGAGCCTTGCTGGGTTCCAGGGGGATGATTTGTCAGAGAGGGGAAGATGCCACCTTTAAGCTGCTGCAGTAAGTGGCAAGCACACCATAACTCCGTTGACCAGGGACTACGAACAGTGGGATAAGATAATTTAAAAATGGCACCCAAGTTAGCAAGGATGCTAAGTAATCACTGGGAGTTTACTCTTCAGGCTGATTAGGGACGCATTAACTTCTTAGATGTTAGTTTACTAAGTGACAGTGAAGGAATATTACATGCACGGGTATACAGAAAGCCCACTTTTATTAATACATTTCTCCATTTTGATAGCTGTTATCCATTTTACCAAAAATGTGCACTAGTAGGGAGTCGGTTTATAAGAATTTCAAGACCTGCATCTTAACAGGATTGTTTTGAAGAAGGTAAGATTTTAGCTAGTATGTTTAATGAAAGTGGGTTACCTATTGACTTAGTTCAGGACTCAATAAACAATGTAGTTACCCTATGTCATTCCAAATATGGGACTATTATAAAATATGGATTAGATCAATTCAACACCCCAGGAGTGAGTAAGTATGTTGGTAACAGCAGTGAGCAAGATCCAGGAAATGAGGAGGGAATATGCCAACAAGTAAAGACAGCATCTTCTTTTTGCAATACTCAATGAATGCAGGACAGATTAGGGATATTATTTACAATAACTGGACTTTACTAAGCAGCTTGACATTCCAGATATATCTATGAGTGAAACCCCTAAGTGTGTATTTAACAGGAAGACCAAGGACATAGAAAACTACCTCACTAGCCATCAACTCATACTTAACCCCTATAAAACCAAGTTAATTGTCTTCAATTACAATAAACCCAAAACATGTCTGACTCCACTTTTTATCCTTTCCACAAACAGAACCAAAATAGATCCCACCAGCCAAGCCAAACTTCTAGGTGTCACAATCGATGACAACATAAGATTTGACACCCACATCTCCCTCACCATCAAAAAAGTCTACTTCAAACTTGGCACCCTTTACAGAATTAAACCTTACCTTACAGACAATGTCAGACTAGCCACTGCCCACACACATCTACTCTCCACCCTCCTCTACAGCTCCCTAGTATTTACAAACATTTGTAAATCTGATCTAAATAATCTGGAATCATTCTACAACAAAATTGCCAAGTTTGCCACAGGCCACCCTTCCAGAACCCACCACTGCCCCATACTCTCCCAACTCAAATTGTTAGAACAACAAAACCGTCTAACATTTAACCAACTGTCCATAGTCCACAATATAATTCACAAACCTAACAACTGCCCGGTACTCACCAATTTAGTCCAACCCAACAGCAATACTAGAGCTCTAAGATCCTCGAATAAACTACTTTTAAAGATTACCCAAGCCCACAACACACACGGCACCACACTTTTTTCCCATAAAATTGCCAAACTGTGGAATACTCTTCCTCAACCTATGGCCAAAAATCCCAGCATTCATGAGTTTAAAAACCTCCTTAAGAAACATCTAGCAAAAGACTGGCTCTGCTCCTGCCATACTCCTGGTTAAGCTACCTACTACTCCCTTACATTACCCTAAACTAGCTCATTCTCACAGCTACAACTATTAACTGCTGAAGGCTATCTTGATTCTACACTCAGTTTTAGTTAACAACGTATACACATATACTGATTTGTCTTTAACTGTTATGTACACTGCATTTCTCTGTCTTGCAATTACTGTATCACACTGTAATCACTATTAACTCATGCGACCAGTTTTTATCTCTAACTGTGCCATTTTTTGTTAAATTTATTAATTTTTTAATTATTTGCTTTTTATTGTTATATAACTAATTTCTTTACTGACTTGTTTTGTACATTATTGATTAATGCGTATTCAGTTTGATTGTTTAATACTGTCTATTTCTATGTATGGAGCTTTTTTCCCTGGGCCTCCACTGAAAATTGGTCTCATGCCCAGTCGGACATTACCCGGTAAACAAAATAAATAAATAAATAAATAAATAAAAATTACCTGGAGAGACATTTAGGGTAATATAGTAATACATGTGATCTTACAACAAAAAATATGGTAGTTATAATCAGTGTTGTTTTATTAACACTACTGAAAATATGGAAATTATTATAACACTAAACAGATGGAAATTAAAAGGCAGATATAATTGTAAGACATCAAAACTTGTGTATTTGGCTTGCTGTGATATGTAGCCAGTCTTTTATGTATGCAAACTGGAGAAATTACTAAATGAAACTATTTCCCAACACATTTATAGTTTAAAAAGACAGGATGATAAAAGCGATCTAGCAAGACATTTGTTCCAATGTCAGAAGTCTTGAGGTTTTTAATTTTCAATATTAGAAAAAATTGAAACAACTTTTGGGGTTGATTGAAAAAACTCCTTAGGCTGTAAATAACTTAATTGGCAACTAAGGATGGATGCTGAAAGTCCCCCAGGTTTAAATGAAAATATATCCATTATGAGTGAACTAAAGAGGAGGCAGACTTTGCTATAATAGTGGTGTTGCAACGTATATGTTTTTAGAAGGATTTTTGATGCAAATCTGATAAAATTATTAGGATGTATACTAGTATTGTAATGTTGGTAGTTGATTGTTTTTTAAAGGTGATACTTGTTTAGCTTGATGTTTTTAAAGGATCACATAGCGTATGTACAAGTCTTTAAAAGTGTGATTAGCTTGTATGTTTCATAGTTCTAATAAAGTCCACGATTCATTGGATGAAAGTGCTTAACCAGTTTGGTGATTTAAAATAAATGAGCACATTTTTACTTTACATTGTGTTTCATCACATCTCTTTCAGTTTTTTGTGAGCAGTATTTTAAAGAATGCACTACAGGTGTAAATGAGTTAATGTTATTATTCTGTCAATTGTTCCCTTATGTGGGATAGTGCTGAATGTCTTAAAAGGGAAAGATGATAAAAATGCACTGTCAGCATGTGACGCCCATGCACTGGCCCAGTAATCCAGGAGCCTCAATCCTCATCAGTAGCACTAGTGAGGGGCATGCACATTGGGAGTACACAAACAGTAAAGTACAATTTCCCTTAAGAGCACAGAGAGATCACAGTCAGTCTGGGGCTGGTTTCTCCCTTTCTCCAGATCCCTAATAAGACTCCCCACTGGTACAGCTATAGGGTACAGGTCTCAGCTTAGTGGTCAAGCTAAAACCTCCAGCACCCTCTCTGTCCAACCAGTGCTTCGTGTTCCTGCCCAAGTAGCTGACACACACACACTTTGAGATACGAGTTGTATACAAACACACAGACACTCCTGGGGAAGGCTGGCACAGCTTCTCCAGCTATGCCCCCTTCTCTGCCCAGGCTATAAGGTAGAAATCACTGCCACCAACCATTAATATCAGCTACTAATAAGGCTCTTACCAAAGGGTGTCTAATTTTACTGTGCAATATTATTATTATCCTATTAGTAAATATGACGAACAGCAAGGCTTATTGGAGTGGCTGGGACAGTATCACTATATACATGCAATGTACTCTAGCGCTAAAATTATCTCAACATAAAACAGCCACCACTGAAAGGTTATAAAAAAATATTTAATAATAAATAATAAAAACTCAAGACTGGTCAACCATGCCCTCTATATTCTGCCCTGCACCTCCCTGACATGTTGAAGGTACTCGTGCCAGTAATGACTGTAGATGGCAATATCATCTAGGTAAGCAAGAGCAAACCCTCCTGCTCATGCTAGGATATGATCTACCTGCCTCTGGAAAGTCGCTGGGGCATTTTTCATCCCAAAGGGCATCTTTGTGAACTTATACAAGCCAAAAGGAGTCACAAAGGCTGATCTCTCTCTGACACTGGGAGTCAAGGGCACTTGCCAGTAACTCTTGGTAAGATCAATGGTAGTAAGTTTCAGTCTCTCTGCTGTTTCTGTTTCCAAACACCTGGCCTCCAACTCAAGTCTCTTTAGCTCCAGATGGATTTTTAAGTCCTCTGCAGAAAGGCTGAGCTGTCCATTCTCTGAGTGTTGTATATCTCCACAGCCAGTCTGATCGTCCTCCTGATTGCTGTTTTCTGATGCAGCTGTGACCAAAGCTGCAATCATGTCTGCCTTAGTCAGGTTTCAGCCTGGCACATCTCAGCCAACTGGCTCCTTGTCAGCTTGTCATACTCCTCTGCTGACATGCTTGCCTGCTCTCTCTGACTAAGCTAACAAAAGAAATAAAACAATTGTGATCTGAACTATGAATATTCACTGCATGGCTGATTTAGAGTACAAAAACACCTTCAGTGATCACTCTACACAAGCTACAGGAATTCACTATCTACACCACTAAAAGCCAATTAGTATGTGAGGTGGCTAACTCACCACTATCAAACAATTAATACTTGATGTGGATATCCCACCACTGCCAACCAATTAATATGTGATGCCTGTGCACTGGCCCAGTAATCAATGAGCCTCAATTCTCACCACTAGGACCAGTGAGGGGTGTGCACATTGGGAAGGATAACAAGTACACACACAGTAAAGTACAATTTCCCTTAAGAGCGCACAGAGATCACAGTCAGTCTGAGGCTGGTTTCTCTCTTTCTCTCCAGATCCAAACTAAGACTCCTCACTGGCACAACTATAGGGTACAGGTGACAGCCTAGTGGTCAAGCTAAAACCTCCAGCACCCTCTCTGTCCAACCCATGCTTCGTGTTCCTGCCCAAGTAGCTGACATACACACACACACACACACACACACACACACACACACACACACACACTTTGAGATATGAGTTATATACAAACACATAGACACTCCCAGGGAAGGCTGGCACAGGTTCTCTAGCTATACCCCCTTCTCTGCCCAGGCTATAAGGTAGAAATCACTGCCAACAGCCACTAATATCAGCTACTAATAAGGCCCTTACCAAATGGTGTCCAATTTTACTGTACAATATTTTTATTATCCTATTAGTAAGTATGATGAACAGCAAGGCATATTGGAGTGGTTTGGACAGTATCACTATATATATATATATATATATATATATATATATATATATATATATATATATATATGCAATGTACTCTAGAGCTTAAATTATCTCCACACAAAACAGCCACCAATGAAAGGTTTAAAAAATATTTAATAATAGATAATAAAAACTCAAGATAAATCTCCTCAATTCAACACAGCGCTAGTCAAGAGTTCAGAGATCACAGGAAAATGCTTAACATAATACTGTAATTTTGAGCTCAAACAGTCATACAATGCTTGACTTATCAGCTTTCTTCCAGCAGAGTGCACTGTGGTTACGTTTTTAAAGCTCAGTACAACATATAGTTTAATCATAGCATATAGTTCTCTTTTACATTTGTAAAACCAGCCTGTGGCTTATATCCATATTTACAAATCACATAGAATTATTTACAAGATTCTATCTGGCTGGGCTGGCAGTCTTTCAGTTTTTCACACAGCCTATCAACTGCTAGTGCTACTTTTAAAAAAAAATGCATAAGATTTAAAAGGCAAGAGCTTCTCTTAACAAAACCATATTGTACCTCACCTAACAGAATTAGTCCCCTAGACAAGCTCAACTATGATGCTAACCATGATTTTACACAGAATGTTGGTCAGCCTGATGTCTATGAAATTGTTTTATTCTAATTTAACTCCTCCCTCCTAGTGAACTAATATCACCAAAGCCTGTCATCACTGTAAGTAAGGCACATATCCACATCAACATTTTATTTAACATGACTGACAGTTAGTGTGTGTGTGTGTGTGTGTGTGTGTGTGTGTGTGTGTGTGTGTGTGTGTGTGTGTGTGTGTGTGTGTGTGTGTGTGTGTAAGCGCACAAGTGTGCATCTGTATGTATTCATAGGTTCATTGGAGATTACTAGGCTAATAGCTTAAGAGTCCTTACAAGCCTAGCCAATATAATCCAATTTTACCCAGTATATGACTCCTAGGGCAAGAGGATGGCATAGGTTTGTACCTATGCTTTGAGTATCTTACAGATTCCCCTTTTCCATAAGGCACATATGCCATTTGAAGAGCCCCAGAGAAAGGCTCTGCTTAATGTAAATAGGAAGCCTAGTATAAAGAAAGGGCAATTTCTGAGACACAGATGCGATTCTCTAGCATGTCTTGTTTGAGTCACTGACTAAATTTAAATCCATGGATTGGGTGACCCTCTTGCCGTTTGACTTGTAGATGTGTAGCAGCTCTGCCAGGGCTGGAGTCATGAGTGCCTTGAAGGTCAGGCAAAGGTAACCCCTTAATAGTTGGTAGGAGACAGAGTAAAGGGATAGAACTTTCAGTCTGTCTGCATAGGGCATGTTGTTTGCACCCTGTATTCAAATATATGCATTCATACATACATATATGTACACACATACTATATATAAGTATGTATACGTCTGCATATGTGTGTGTGTGTGTGTGTGTGTGTGTGTGTGTGTGTGTGTGTGTGTGTGTGTGTGTGTGTGTGTGTGTGTGTGTGTGTGTGTGTGTGTGTGTGTGTCTGTGTGTGTGTGTGTGTATGTGCGTGTGTCTGTGTGTGTGTTTATATGGATCTACTTTATATTGTTGAAAAACCACTTACGCGAAATTTACAATGTCAAGACCAATTGCCAAAATGGCATGTTATTGAACACCTGGAACATTGCAATTGCATTGCAGAAAACAAACCACTTGTCCACAACACAGAAAAAAACAAACCAAAGCAAAGCCCCCCACATCCCCCTTACTAAATATACATCGCACTATAGTGGAGAAAAAGGCAAAGTTCACCATTGTGGCCCAGTGGTTAATTTTCTACAGTAAAATTGTAATGTTCCAGGTGTTTGACAAAGTACTCTCAACATTGTGAATTTCACTAAGTGGTTTTCTGACAATATAAAGTAGATCCATATCTATATATATATATATATATATATATATATATATATATATATATATATATATATCATCTCATCTTCTTCGGCTGTTCCTGTTAGGGGTCGCCACAGCATATCATCTATTTCCATTTCTTCCTGTCCTCTGAATCTTGCTGTGTCACACCAACCACCTGCATGTCCTCTCTCACCACATCCATAAACCTTATCTTAGGCCTTCCTCTTTTTCTGTTACCTGGTAGCTTCACCCTTAGCATCTTTTTCCCAATATATTCAGCATCCCTCCTCAGCACATGTCCAAACCAATGTAATCTTGCCTCTCTTGCTTTGTCTCCAAACCTTCCAACCTGGGCTGACCCTCTAATATACTTATTCCTGATCCTGTCCACCCTCATCACACCCAGTGCAAATCTTAACATCTTTAACTCTGCCACATCCAGCTCTAACTCCTGCCTTTTTGTCAATGCCACTATCTCCAACCCATATAACATAGCTGGTCTCACTACCCTCTTGTAGACTTTCCCTTTCACACTTACTGGTACCTTTCCCCCGCCTCTAACTGCCTGCCCCCTTGCAGAAAGGCTGAGCTATCTCGGGAATCTCCAATTGATTATTTTCACAGCTGTGACCAAAGCTGCAATCATGTCTGCCTTAGTCAGGTTTCAGCCTGGCACATCTCAGCCAACTGGCTCCTTGTCAGCTTGTCATACTCCTCTGCTGACATGCTTGCCTGCTCTCTCTGACTAAGCTAACAAAAGAAATAAAACAATTGTGATCTGAACTATGAATATTCACTGCATGGCTGATTTAGAGTACAAAAACACCTTCAGTGATCACTCTACACAAGCTACAGGAATTCACTATCTACACCACTAAAAGCCAATTAGTATGTGAGGTGGCTAACTCACCACTATCAAACAATTAATACTTGATGTGGATATCCCACCACTGCCAACCAATTAATATGTGATGCCTGTGCACTGGCCCAGTAATCAATGAGCCTCAATTCTCACCACTAGGACCAGTGAGGGGTGTGCACATTGGGAAGGATAACAAGTACACACACAGTAAAGTACAATTTCCCTTAAGAGCGCACAGAGATCACAGTCAGTCTGAGGCTGGTTTCTCTCTTTCTCTCCAGATCCAAACTAAGACTCCTCACTGGCACAACTATAGGGTACAGGTGACAGCCTAGTGGTCAAGCTAAAACCTCCAGCACCCTCTCTGTCCAACCCATGCTTCGTGTTCCTGCCCAAGTAGCTGACATACACACACACACACACACACACACACACACACACACACACACACACACACACACACTTTGAGATATGAGTTATATACAAACACATAGACACTCCCAGGGAAGGCTGGCACAGGTTCTCTAGCTATACCCCCTTCTCTGCCCAGGCTATAAGGTAGAAATCACTGCCAACAGCCACTAATATCAGCTACTAATAAGGCCCTTACCAAATGGTGTCCAATTTTACTGTACAATATTTTTATTATCCTATTAGTAAGTATGATGAACAGCAAGGCATATTGGAGTGGTTTGGACAGTATCACTATATATATATATATATATATATATATATATATATATATATATATATATATATATATATATGCAATGTACTCTAGAGCTTAAATTATCTCCACACAAAACAGCCACCAATGAAAGGTTTAAAAAATATTTAATAATAGATAATAAAAACTCAAGATAAATCTCCTCAATTCAACACAGCGCTAGTCAAGAGTTCAGAGATCACAGGAAAATGCTTAACATAATACTGTAATTTTGAGCTCAAACAGTCATACAATGCTTGACTTATCAGCTTTCTTCCAGCAGAGTGCACTGTGGTTACGTTTTTAAAGCTCAGTACAACATATAGTTTAATCATAGCATATAGTTCTCTTTTACATTTGTAAAACCAGCCTGTGGCTTATATCCATATTTACAAATCACATAGAATTATTTACAAGATTCTATCTGGCTGGGCTGGCAGTCTTTCAGTTTTCACACAGCCTATCAACTGCTAGTGCTACTTTTAAAAAAATGCATAAGATTTAAAAGGCAAGAGCTTCTCTTAACAAAACCATATTGTACCTCACCTAACAGAATTAGTCCCTAGACAAGCTCAACTATGATGCTAACCATGATTTTACACAGAATGTTGGTCAGCCTGATGTCTATGAAATTGTTTATTCTAATTTAACTCCTCCCTCCTAGTGAACTAATATCACCAAAGCCTGTCATCACTGTAAGTAAGGCACATATCCACATCAACATTTTATTTAACATGACTGACAGTTAGTGTGTGTGTGTGTGTGTGTGTGTGTGTGTGTGTGTGTGTGTGTGTGTGTGTGTGTGTGTGTGTGTGTGTGTGTGTGTGTGTGTGGCCACAAGTGTGCATCTGTATGTATTCATAGGTTCATTGGAGATTACTAGGCTAATAGCTTAAGAGTCCTTACAAGCCTAGCCAATATAATCCAATTTTACCCAGTATATGACTCCTAGGGCAAGAGGATGGCATAGGTTTGTACCTATGCTTTGAGTATCTTACAGATTCCCCTTTTCCATAAGGCACATATGCCATTTGAAGAGCCCCAGAGAAAGGCTCTGCTTAATGTAAATAGGAAGCCTAGTATAAAGAAAGGGCAATTTCTGAGACACAGATGCGATTCTCTAGCATGTCTTGTTTGAGTCACTGACTAAATTTAAATCCATGGATTGGGTGACCCTCTTGCCGTTTGACTTGTAGATGTGTAGCAGCTCTGCCAGGGCTGGAGTCATGAGTGCCTTGAAGGTCAGGCAAAGGTAACCCCTTAATAGTTGGTAGGAGACAGAGTAAAGGGATAGAACTTTCAGTCTGTCTGCATAGGGCATGTTGTTTGCACCCTGTATTCAAATATATGCATTCATACATACATATATGTACACACATACTATATATAAGTATGTATACGTCTGCATATGTGTGTGTGTGTGTGTGTGTGTGTGTGTGTGTGTGTGTGTGTGTGTGTGTGTGTGTGTGTGTGTGTGTGTGTGTGTGTGTGTGTGTGTGTGTGTCTGTGTGTGTGTGTGTGTAGCGTGTGTCTGTGTGTGTGTTTATATGGATCTACTTTATATTGTTGAAAAACCACTTACGCGAAATTTACAATGTCAAGACCAATTGCCAAAATGGCATGTTATTGAACACCTGGAACATTGCAATTGCATTGCAGAAAACAAACCACTTGTCCACAACACAGAAAAAAACAAACCAAAGCAAAGCCCCCCACATCCCCCTTACTAAATATACATCGCACTATAGTGGAGAAAAAGGCAAAGTTCACCATTGTGGCCCAGTGGTTAATTTTCTACAGTAAAATTGTAATGTTCCAGGTGTTTGACAAAGTACTCTCAACATTGTGAATTTCACTAAGTGGTTTTCTGACAATATAAAGTAGATCCATATCTATATATATATATATATATATATATATATATATATATATATATATATATATATATATATCATCTCATCTTCTTTCGGCTGTTCCTGTTAGGGGTCGCCACAGCATATCATCTATTTCCATTTCTTCCTGTCCTCTGAATCTTGCTGTGTCACACCAACCACCTGCATGTCCTCTCTCACCACATCCATAAACCTTATCTTAGGCCTTCCTCTTTTTCTGTTACCTGGTAGCTTCACCCTTAGCATCTTTTTCCCAATATATTCAGCATCCCTCCTCAGCACATGTCCAAACCAATGTAATCTTGCCTCTCTTGCTTTGTCTCCAAACCTTCCAACCTGGGCTGACCCTCTAATATACTTATTCCTGATCCTGTCCACCCTCATCACACCCAGTGCAAATCTTAACATCTTTAACTCTGCCACATCCAGCTCTAACTCCTGCCTTTTTGTCAATGCCACTATCTCCAACCCATATAACATAGCTGGTCTCACTACCCTCTTGTAGACTTTCCCTTTCACACTTACTGGTACTCATCTGTCACAAATCACTCCTGACACTCTTCTCCACCCACTCCATCCTGCCTGTACCCTCTTCTTCACCTTTCTTCCACACTCACCATTACTCTGAACTACTGATCCCAAGTATTTAAACTAATCCACCTTCACCACCTCTACTCCTTGCATCCTCACCATTCCTCTATCCACCCTCTCATTCATACACATATATTCTGTCTTAGTTCTTGCTGACCTTTATTCCTCTTCTCTCTAGAGCATATCTCCATCTCTCCAGGGTCTCCTCCACCTGTTCCCTACTCTCACTACAAATCACAATGTCATCTGCAAACATCATGGTACACGGGGACTCCTGTCTGATCTCGTCTGTCAACCTGTCCATCACCATTGCAAATAAGAAAGGGCTCAGAGCTGATCCTTGATGTAACCCCACCTCCACCTTAAACGCATCCGTCACTCCCACCGCAGACATCACCGCTGTCACACTACCCTCGTACATATCCTGTACCACTCTTACATACTTCTGTGACACTCCCGACTTCCTCATACAATACCACAACTCCTCTCTAGGCACCCTGTCATATACTTTCTCTAACTCTACAAAAACACAATGCAACTCCTTCTAACCTTCTCTGTACTTCTCCATCAACACTATCAGAGCAAACATTGCATCTGTAGTGCTTTTTCCCGGCATGAAACCATACTGCTGATCACTAATCATCACGTCCCTTCTTAACCTAGCTTCCACTACTCTTTCCCATAACTTCATGCTGTGTCTGATCAATTTAATTCCTCTGTAGTTACTACAGCTCTGCACATCACCCTTATTCTTAAAAATCGGTACCAAAACACTTTTTCTCCATTCCTCAGGCATCCTCTCACTTTCCAAGATTTCATTAAACAATCTGGTTAAAAACTCCACTGACATTTCACCTAAACACCTCCATGCTTCCACAGGTATGTCCTCTGGACCAACAGCCTTTCCATTCTTCATCCTCTTCATAGCTATCCTTACTTCCTCCTTACTAATCCATTGCACTTCATGATTCACTATCCCCACATCATCCAACCTTCTCTCCCTCTCATTCTCTTCATTCATCAGCCCCTCAAAGTACTCTTTCCATCTCCTCAACACACTCTCCTTGCTTGTGAGTATGTTTCCCTTATTATCCATTATCACACTTACCTGCTGCACATCTTTACTAGCTCGGTCCCTCTGTCTAGCCAATTGGTACAGGTCCTTTTCTCCCTCCTTAGTGTACAACCTTTCATACAACTCTTCATATGCCTTATCCTTAGCCTTTGCCACCTCTCTCTTTGCCATGCACCTCATCTCCTTATATTCCTGTCTACTTTCTTCATCTCTCTGACAATCCCACTTCTTCTTTGCCAACCTCTTTCTCTGTATACTGTTCTGTACTTTCTCATTCCACCACCATGTCTCCTTGTCGTCCTTCCTCTGTCCAAATGTCATACCAAGCACCTTTCTAGCCATCTCCCTTACTAGCTCTGCTGTAGTTACCCAGCTATTTGGTAACTCTTCACAGCGACCCAGTGCCTGTCTTAACTCATCCCTAAACTCCACCTCACAATTACCCTTTTTCGATTTCCACCATTTGATCCTTGGTGCTGCCCTCACACTCCTCCTCCTCTTCTTGATCACCAACGTCATCCTACAAACCACCATCCTATGCTACTTAACTACACTTTCCCCAGTCAGCACTTTACAGTCTCCAATCTCCTTCAAACTGGCCCTACTACATAAGATATAATCCACCTGTGTGCATCTTCCCTCACTCTTGTATGTCACCCTATGCTCCTCCCTCTTGTTAAAATACATATTCATCACAGCCATGTCCATCCTTTTTTGCAAAATCCACTACCATTTGGCCTTCTACATTCCTTTGTTTAACACCATACCTACACATCACTTCCTCATCCCCTCTGTTCCCTTCACCAACGTGCCCATTGAAATCTGCTCCAGTCACCACTCTCTCACCCTTGGGTACAGTCATCACCACTTTATCCAACTCACTCCAAAATTTTTCTTTCTCATCCATCGCACACCCAACTTGTGGAGCATATGCACTAACAACATTCATCATTACACCATCAATTTCCAGCTTCATAAACATCACTCTATCTGACACTCTTTTCACC
>NC_056733.1:785663650-785758650 GCF_019279795.1 Protopterus annectens | reverse complement strand
CCACTTAACTGTAAGATTCAAGAATTCACGTCATTTTATATAAGGTTTATTTTCCAGTTATTATTATTATCATTATTATTATTATTATTTTGTATATATTATTTTAACACGATTTTTAAGATTTTGGTGATCAAATCGCTTATACATGTTTCATTACAAGCTTCACAGTGTATACATTGAGAAGAATACTGTTGTACTAACTTCCCATATTTCTATTTATTTTACTTATTTATTTTTAACTAGGTAAACCACCTTTGTAATCTTTAATTTGTTTATATTGTAATTGTGTAAGCACATTAGGCACATGTGCCTAATTTTACACTCATGCTCAAAACCCTATTTGGTTCAAATACTTGCTCAAAGTGACAGAGTTGCAGGGAATCAAATCCAGGACTACCTGATGAAACTCATTAGCAGGTTACACATTTGGTCTTATGCGCAAAACAGGTCCCATATTAGAAGCCAGTACATAACCCAAGAAAACTGGATGAGTCAAACTTATCAAAGAACACAACTACCAAAACTTTATTTGCGTGTTTTGACTTCATTACCATACAAACAACTGACAAAACACAAAGGGTTCAAAAGAGTGGAAAACCAGCTTGTGCAACTGCATAATGTAAAATAAATCCAAGATTGGTATATCTACGGAGTAGGGACTGGTGAGGGATTCATGCAGTTACTATTCATCAAATGGTAGAATTCCTGAGGAAAAAACTGCCAGATTGTTTATTTTACTTTGCTTTTTTGTTTACAGAGATAGTCCAACTGGGTTAAAGTCCCACTATCAGCAGATGCCTTAGGAGAAAAGCTCCATCAAAGTACAAGTCATTTTCAAAGGAAATTAGTTGGCAGTAGTTAGTAGACATTATAAGGAGAAACATTAGTTACACAATTTTGAAACAAAGGAGAGGATTATTGATAACAATATAGTACACCGTTTACATTGTGAAAGCATTTCTATACAATAGATTATGCATTTGGTTATACTATTCTGTTAATATTCAAACAATTATTAATATAGCACATTCAGCAGTATTTGAAACTTTGACAATTATCATTATTACAGTGTTTCCAATAAACCAGTTAAATAATTCATAATGCTCTATTGTTCAGTGGGACTGTGTACATGTTGGACTGATATTGTATGATTATTTCTGGGTTCCCACAGAAACATAGACAATTGTGTGTTGTGTGTTTTTAGGTTGTTTTTAAATTATTGTAGCTTATTTAAGAGTTTAATGTTTGGGGTTAGATTGTTCCATAGTCTGGTGACATATAATGAGAATGTCCATCTCCATAAGTGTTTTTTTTTTTACTTATGGCAAGATTTTATTGCTGGAATCTAAGTTCTCCATGTGATGCTGTCAATGTATTAGACTGAAAAAAAGACATCTGAAATAGGAGCGAAGTTATAGCTGAGCGATTTATGTACAAAGGTTCTTATGTACATGTCAATCTCAGAATATCCAAAGTAAAATCACAATTATACTTTTCTTGCTCTGTACTTACAACCTAAGCTCCCACCACTGCTGGCAGCACAATATACATAAACTATAAGTTACCCTCACACAGTTTTCCTAATCTGGTTACTCAGGAAGTCAGTTCTGAAAAACAAAATTCCATAAATGTTAGTCTACTTAAATGACTGATCAAATAACTACAAATGCCTTTATCTTTACCTAAAGCCTGACATGTTGTGGATGGCAAAGACTGGCAGTTAGTGTGGACGGAAAGGGGCAAATTATTGTCTTAAAGTTTTATATGACAAATGCAGACTTCTCAACCTACCATCTCCAAAATGTGGAACACTGCTTCTCATAATATGGAACATTTACTGACAGTATACAAACAACTTCAAATAGGAAGCTCACATGATAGTTAAAAGGTGCTACTTTATACTTACAAAAAGTTATTTTAATGAATGATTTAATGAACAGGATTTAGCACTGTTTTCCGTAAAATCATATCCATACATTTCATATTCCTAGCTTCCACAAATCAGTCATCTCTTTATGTCAGTAGTTCAAGAAGACTTTGGATAACTTCTGGATCACCCCATACCCCTTGGTTATCCTCCCCATAATCTCTGGACTGTGGTATCAAGTCCCTTGCTTATAGCTACTACCACAAAAAAAAAATTCCCTTGACCATATCCACTAATTTCTTAATAATGAGTAAGTTCTAGGGTCCATTCACATACTAATTCTACAACCTCATCCTCAAGGTACCCTAATATATGGTCATCTAACTTTGCTTGCAATAGTTATAAAGTTTAAAATCTTATAGACAGCATTTACTAACCTAACATGGCTTTGTAATTCACAACTCTTGCTCATCACTTAAAAAAAAAAAAAAAAAAAAAAACTACTACTATCCCCCAAATCTTTCTCCCATGAAAAAAAGTCCTCTGTCTTGATAATACAACCATCAAAGTCATGTCTCATAGCAAATTATTACTGATGATAGTGGATAATAATCTTAAATTTGACCTGCATATACAAAATTGCATAATTAAAAGTCATCAAAAATTAGGGATGCTTTACAGACCCAAAAACTTTCTCTCCGAAGGATCTAAAGATACACTTGCCACTACGTATCGCCACCCCACATTTCCTTATGGTGGTCCCATCCTTACTAACGTTTAGGCATCAATAAAATCAAAACATGAACAATGCTATAACACAGTTGATAAATTTGCAGTAAATACCCCTTTCAGAATCCACCACTGTATAGCACTAAAAAGCTTTAACTGGTTAGAGCTATACCATCAACTAACATATACACAGCTTCTTGCCAGCTATGAAATTATCCTGAATCCATATGCTTGTCCAGCACTAAATTGCATTGTACACAACTATGTTCTAAGTCAGTCATAAAGTTCCAACAACTAAAACTCTTGTCTGTCCTAAAACCTATCAAATCTGTTGGGTATTCTCTGCACTCGTACCATGCTGCTCAGGCCTGGAACTCCTTCGGGCTATTGTCATTCTCATTCTGATGAAGTCTGCCTCATGTTGTGGATGCTTTGGGCTGTTGTATTTTTCGTTCTGATGAAGTCTGCTTTGTGTTGTGGAGAAAAAGCTAATCCTGAATTTGTGAGCTTAAATACATTTTTATCTGTGGCATTTCCTATACCAACGTTGCATAGCTTCCTCTCTCTGGAGTTGGCGTCTGCATTTAACAGGTGTAACTTTGTGCTCATGGTATATCTGTCTGTATTTTCTCTCAACACTGTTTTCTCCGTATTTTACATGGCTTAGTCTTTGGAATTATATTAAGGCCTGGAACTCCTTATCTCTATCCATTAGGTCATACCATCCATCCCATCCTTCAAAACCATTCTGAAAGATTTTATAGCCAAAATCTGTTCTTGTAGAACACCAGGATAAGATATATCCCTAAATGTGAGAAAATACCTGTTAATATCTTATTTCTCCTTACTCTCCCTTCTTCACTTACTTCCTTACTTCTATCAAGTTCTCTTCCTTGGCTTTCTTTCTAAATATACCATAAGCCTGTTTTTCTCTCACTTTGCATTGCAGTTTCTATTTGTATTATACTAACATACCTCTAATTTCTCTACAAACTGGTTAACATTTCAAGAACTATTAAATCATTGTTATATAACTTGCATCTATTCTTAACCAGTGTTTTCATATTATTTCTAATTTGCTATAATTTTTTAACTGCATTTTTTGTATTATTTTTAAAGACTGTAAAATTATTCTTTTTAAAATGTTTTGTAATACTTTGGAGTTTTTCTCCCCATGCCTCTGCTGAAAATGGGCTTCTAGCTAGTTGGGTTTTCCCAGTAAACAAATGCCAATAAATAAATAACAGGCATGTAATGATTCAGCCTCTCGTTCCACTTCTTCCACAAGACCATAACTGTTCCATTAAATAAATCCCATGCTTCCTTACTTTTACTGCTTTTTTAAACTTTGTTTTTAGTGTCTCACTGTTATTTTTCTGATGTGTTAAATGTTTTAGTGGTTCCCACTGAAACTAGGGTAGCTAGTAGCTGTAGCATGGTCCAGATACAGGTTTGCTGCATCTGGGTCTGTTTGTAGTGGCTGTTTGCTCTGAATAAGTTTTCCACTTAGATTGGATGGGGCCTTTCTGCAGTCTAGTGAAAGGATTGTGTTGAGTGGAACTTGTCTGGCCTCTGGTGGTTGGTCTAGGGCTTTGAATAAGCAACCTCATTGGTCCTTTTGAACCTTTTTAAAGTTCTTTTTCAAGTTTTTAGCTTCTGGTATTTAAACCCTACATTTGAGCAGCTTTCTGCTTGTTTTTGCATTGCACAGCATCACGCACTGCTGTGCAATTGTGCACCATAGCTAGACAGATTAATTCAACAGTTTTCCCTTAGTTACAGCTGTAGTGCATTAGTGTAGCCTTCATCCTTATTACTTTCCCAGTCAAAGAAATGCTGCTAGTGAACTGTAACTTATTAAACCCCAGCAAAAAAAAAACAGGTAGTAATATTCATCCACTGAGCTCCTCCTTGATTGATCCTGAAAAGCCTCCCCTACTGACAACAGTCTTCGGCTAGCATTATGGACAGTTGGACCACCCTCGTTTCTCCGGACAACCTTGCTTACCTGGGTCTCCTGAGACAGTGTAGCAAGTGCTTCATGTACACCAACAACCCACTACTAATAACACACTCTAGTACAGAGTGTGAGAGATGTATCTTCATGAAGAATCTTGAATTTATGCTCTCCTGCACTCAAAACAGTAACACTGAATAGGTTGTCAACCACTGCACATGCATGTAGTGCCACAAAAAAAGTCAACAAACACAGAGGTTCTCTCAAAAAAACTACTGAGACACCAGAGACCTTCAAAACACAAGACTGCTACAACTAAATCTGTTCCCACACTACCCATGATACATAGCAATACCAGTGTCTCCCCCACAAAGCCAGTAAGGCATAAGTCTCAAAAAACAAATTTTCTAGTCATTGGATACTCAATAGTGAGACACATAGATGTCCCACTCATCAGGTTGGACAAGGAGAAAGTCACAGTCAGCAGCCTGTCCAGTGCCAAGATTTGTCAGATCATGCATGCACTCTGGTCTCTGAGCAACAGGTACCATTATGACTCTGTCATAGTTCATGTTGCAGTGAATGACCTGAGACATACATCACTGGACTATATGAAGAGAGATATGATTGAGTTCTCTGAGTATGTGTCCCAAGCAGGTATGTCCCTAGCCTTAAGCAGCACACTACCTTCACATAGAATGATGCCACAGTATAAACAAAAAATTATTGATTTCAATAACTGGCTTTGTTTTTGGTGTCATTTAAAGGGGATCCAGTTCCTGTCAGCCTGGGAAGCCATGGTTGACAAACCTTGCTGCTTTACCAGAGCCGATTTGCACCTGGCACCTCTAGGCTTTCTGCAAAGTCTCTTGCCTCTCCCATAGTGCCTTTTTTAGATATAAATTCCATTTCCATACTAGGTTATAAACCAGTAGTGGTGTACAAAAAGGCACCTTCTCTCAAAATGTTATTGGAATTAACTAATATTAGTTATAAACCAAACAAGGGAATGTTTAAATGTGGACGATGCAATTATTGCAAGTATATAAAAGCAGGTTTTTTTTTGAGATTAAAAATAAAAAATATTATTGTAACGATAAGTATAATTGTGAAAGCTCTGGTGTTGTTTATCTGGCTTCCTGTAAATTATGTTCTGCCTTTTATTTGGGGAAAACTGAGCATCAGTTAAAACAACGCATATATGAACACATATATGCTATATCTAGGAATACGCCTACAAATGCTTTGGCAAAACATATTAATGAGTTCCCTAACCATAGTTTTTTATTTAATGTAGTAAATAAGGTCCATAAAAATCTTAGAGGTGGACCTTGGCATTTGAGGCTTGAGGAGCAGGAAATGCTGTGGCAATTCAAAACTGAAGCATATGTATATCCAGGTATAAATGAACACTGCTCAATTAAATGCCTTCTAAAATTAAAGGCTTTACAACGATAGGTTAGTAGTGTTAAATGTTAAAAAGTGGCAATATATAATATATATCTAAGTGCCTCTTTAAAATGTGTTTTAGGAAATATTTAGAACGTTGGTTAATAATACATGTTTTCATTTATTTATAAAACATGACGAAATTGCATTTATAATTTAATATATATTTGATTTTTAATGGTTGGTTTTGTAAGTAACAAATAGCACTTAATACACATTTTTTTAAAGTGGTTAGTGCATCAATTGTTTTAAATGTTTAATTGATAATGAGCTGTTGGGTGTGTGAACAAATTGGTTTCCTATATATGTTCCAGTCATTTTTAAAATGTTGTCTGAAGAAGTGCATCCATCTGTTAATGCACGAAAGCGCTAACAGAACGGAATAAATTTCATTTATTTTAGTAGAGACTAGCGTGATTTGTTCACAGTATCACTTTTTTTGTTTTTCCAAGTTTGTGTTTTGTGTTTTGATATATATATATATATATATATATATATATATATATATATATATATACATATATATATATATATATATATATATATATATATGTATATGGATTCCTATTACAAGAACAAAAGTTCACAACTTGGAACTTGTAATAGGAAGCCTCACTCACGCGAAAGTTCACTTTAACAAAAGTGAACTTCCGTGAAAGTGCACTTCACCAAAAGTACCACAGCACACTGGAGGACATCAAAAAACAAGCTATGTCCTCCACTATGGTGTGATACTCACAGACCTTAGGGTTATGGCATGGGTTAGGGTAAGGGGATAGTTAGTAAAGCTAGTACCCTAACCCATGCCCTAACCCTAAGGTTCGTGACTATCGCACCATAGTGGACAACATTGCTATGTCCTTCACTGCCCTGCAGTCATCACAGACCTTAGGGTTAGGGCACGGGCTATCCCCATACCATGAATCATGCCCTAACCCTAAGCTCTGTGAGTACTGCACGGAAGTTAAGTACAATGCCCATTTGTTGTACTGAACTTCATGTAAGTGCACTTTCGATTAAGTGCACTTTGCTGCAGTGTGCATTCCATACACTATTTCGAAGTCGTGAACCTTCGATCTAGTGTATAGAATCCATATATATATATATATATATATATATATATATATATTTATATATCTATACATATATATATATAAATATATATATACATATATACATATATATATATATATATATACATATATACATATATATATATATATATATATATATATACACACACACACACACACACACACACACACACACACACATATATATATATATATATATATATACACACACACACACACACACACACACACACACACACACACATATATATATATATATACATATATATATATATATATATATATATATATTTTTTTTTTTTTAAATGATCGTGCATCTTTCCCTTTCATTTATTCCACAAACTGCATGTTTTTCCTTTCTCAATCAAAATGGGTAAACCTTCTGCCTTTCTCCCCTTTGCAGATTAGTCTAGGTTTATAACTACTTACACATTTCCATAAACAGTATCCTTTTCTTCTTTCCATTTTTCCCTGTTTCCTCACAGAGAATGCTAATCATCTCTGTTTACCTTACTTGCCTTTTCCTAACCCATTTTTTTCACACTGTCTTTTGGTACTTCATTATAATGTCCAAAGCCTGCAAACTACCCAACTCTCATACAGCCCCTACAAACTTGTGTGGTCATCCCAATAGTGATCTGTTACTTCATTCCTTGCCTCCTTACTCAATATTTCTTAACAAATTTAAAAATGTACATCTCAGTCGGCTTCTTCTTAGTCTTCACAAAATTAACCAGTAATGCTCTATGGTCTGAAAACTGCTTCCACTATGGTGGACACAGATAAAACCGCAAGGATTGGAATCCCCGAACTGCATTCCCTGAAAAAAGTGGCCAGAAAAAAAAAACACTTTTTAAGTGATTTTTGCAAGGAGGGCAAGCCCCCCATACTGCTTGAACTTCTGAATACCAACTCAATGGTGAAAACAACTCAAAGAAGGGGAATTCCCCCCAAAAAGGGCATCACTGCCAGCACAACTCATCAACGGTGATTTCCTATGATGGAGCACCAATCCTGGGGGGATTAAATTTAGAGCAAATGAGGCTTGAAAATTCAGTCTTTGTCCTCTGATAAGCAAATGCTGAAAAACTATCAGCCTTTATTTACTCTCTTCCTGTTTTGACATAGTCTATTCTAGATTCTGATGCTCATCTTTAAGATGCCATACCTTCCATTCCCAAATTCTTTAAACCTCTTGTACATGTTCACTGCCTAATTTAATATTCTTTTTTATTTTGCTCTTTCCTCTTCTCTAGCCCTACAATCTAACAGCTCAGTTCTCTATCCATAATTTGCTTCGGATGTTCATAAAGATGGTTTAACCTTTCAAACAATTCCTGTCTCTCACAATCCATTATTATAACATATATTCTAGAGCTGTTCACCCTTTCTACATCTGCTTTTATACTAGTATATGTTGCCATACCTGAAATTTCTGTAAAGTGATCTATTATTCTTTTAAATCCAACTTTGCTGTTGCTGAAAAAAACACAGTATTACAGCCCTTCCCAAAATGCCTTTACCTCTGTTATTGTCCTTACTAAGAAAGATTAATATTCTATGACAATTATACATCAGTCTTTTCTTTTGTATGTTTAATCATATAGAGAAAAGAAAACACTTGTTATAATGAGGTTCTTACATATAAAACCTCGATATTATTGGCGAGCCTCATCCTCCTACACAGGTGGCAACCCCCACAGAAATACATTAGAAACCATCTGACAGCTTTGAAGGCTGTAACACACTTTGCACTGCCATACTCACAAAAAAAAAAAAAAAAACAAAGGGGTGGAAACGTTTAACAGCTTTCAAAGCTGTTGGCTTATTAAATATGCACCTTGCTTCTTGCTATTTGTCTGCCAGTACAAAGCATGTTACAGCTTTTACATCTTTAAAGCTGGTGGACACTTTGTCAGCCTACATGTTTTTAAAGCTGATAATACATCAGGGCAACTAAAACTCTCCATGTATGACAAAGACTTTTGACTGTGTTTCCAATCATAATTTAATTTTGTTATGTGTATGAGAAAAATGGATTCTAAGAAATTCACCTATCAAACATTGCTTTTGACTTTTGAGGTGAATTTCTTGAAATTCATTTCCTGAACACAAAACATACTGATTATGATCAACACAATTATAATCTCTCTATCGGGGAAGGAACGTAGCATGTTGTAAACGGAATGCTGCATAAGAATGCTTTCCGAACAGCTTTCCATCTCATTTAACTCAGGATAAGGCTTGCATTGGATTAGCTTGTCCTAACATTAGCAGAAGGCAGATGTCTTAAGTGATCCCTGAGGCTGGCCAGCTAGAGTTAGTAGATAGTGTTACTGAGTATGAGACATAGGCATGTAGCTACAGTGTGCTGCACCAAAAATGGACACATTTTTTATTTATTACATGTCCACAGGGCAAGGACAGAAGCTGCTATGTATGAAAGTCAATTATTTTTCAGCATTTTGCTGTATGAAGTTTGAAATTATGAGGAATGTAACCCTACCCTGCTGCAGTTCAACACCTGTAAAGAAAACCTCTATGCAATGCAAAGAATGCACAGGTTACTGAAATGCTGTGCTCTTCTTAAATAAATAAATAAACTATAGATAAATTACCAGCTTATCTGAAATTAGGACTAAATCATGATTTGACAAAGGCTGGGAAATATATAATATACTGATAAATGTGTATATGTGAATTTATTTATAATCAAGACCTCTAAAATAGAAAGAGACAGCAACCACATCTCTTATCAAAGTCATTTAATGATTTCTAGAATGTTGTACTACAAATGCAGAGATGGCATTGTACCTTTGTAACAAGGTCTAACTCCTAGCTAGCTCAGCAATACAGTGACAAGGTATATATGCAAACCAGTAACATTGATTTGGGGAAAAACATGAAGCAATGAATGGTCAGAGATGGGGGGGGGGTATTATGCCACATGTTGTCCCTCTTTCAGAGATGATGTGGATTCTCCAAATGAATGGTATCTACTTATGGATGAGCCAGTACTGAGAGTGGTATCATGTACAAACAAGTGTATGTAGGCATCTGCGTACTTTAGTGGCATCATTTAATGCCACAGCTAATAGGAAAAGGGATAGCACCTAGAGTTTGAATGGTATCTACTTATGGATGAGCCAGTACTGAGAGTGGTATCATGTACAAACAAGTGTATGTAGGCATCTGCGTACTTTAGTGGCATCATTTAATGCCACAGCTAATAGGAAAAGGGATAGCACCTAGAGTTTGAATGAAACCGCCACCCCACCCCCCACCCCCACCAGAATGAATCCAAGAGCGATGTGATGCTGCCAAGACACAAACAGGAACTTGGAATGTATATAATTTTTTTTGGGGGGGTGCAAGGGGATAGGCAGTGTTTAACGTATGCCATATGAAAAGTGTGCCTTGCTTCTGATGATTTCCCAGGGCAGACTTCATCTTGGTGTAGTTGGTGTTCAGTTAGCCACTGTAATTAGCAATCTGGAAAAAATTAGCTGAAAAGGTCCAGAGAATGGGTGAAGTAAGCACTAGCTAACTCTTACAGAAAATGCCCCCTCTCCTCAAAAAAAAGTCTTCCTTAATTCTTAGACATGCATCATCTTGTATTGTAAAGATTAAAAAGTAAGCACACAAACTGGAGAAAACCATACACTGAAAAAAAATGATGGCTAGGCTGCTTTTATGCCAGATTGTGTTATGCTATGCCTTTTAATGTTCATGCAACTTTCAAATTTCTCAGTGACAGAGAGAAGAAAGCCAAATGGCATTTAACATTAAATTGTGCATAGTTTACTAAATGTTTTATTAATGAAATCACATGATTGCTTATTTCAAATGGTGAAAAAATACAGATAAAAGGTACACAGTGGGCAACAGAAGAAGTTGAAACAACTGAATAGCCCAGAAATTGTGTTATTTCTGTCAGTAGGACACCCCTGGAGTAAGCACACAATGAATGAAATAAGTAACGAGGGCTTTGGAGAAGTGAAATGTATGACAAGTAGGAAACAGCAGACACTTCTTGTGTAAAGTGCAGTATCATATTGTGAAAGCTTGCCCCTTCAGCTAATTACTCTGCATATATGACAAGTAGGAAACAGCAGACACTTCTTGTGTAAAGTGCAGTATCATATTGTGAAAGCTTACCCCTTCAGCTAATTACTCTGCATACAGCCTTCATCTCATATTTTCATGCCCAGGATTTGTAAATTCTACTGCCCAGAGTATTAATCCTGTTTTATTTTCCCAGCTTACCTTTAAAATCATCAGGTGGTACAAGCATCTACCACTTTTTTGCTCTCTTGGCCCCTGCTGCTGCTGATCACCACCCCTCTCCAGACCATTTTGCCCAATTGTATCCCACCAATGGGGCAGTGGGGCCTTTATGTACATACCCATCAAAGGTAGTTTGATATTTTTTTTTTACTTTTTTGACCTACCCCTCTTGTGAATGTCCCCATGACAACCCATACATAGGATGTGAGGTGGGCTTCTGTGTTGTACCACCCTTCACTTCCACAAGGGGCTATCATCATCAGGACTGCCACACCCTCCTACAGGAAAAATGGCATGGTTGTCTCTCCAGTCTCCTGCAGAGAAATAAACCAGCATGCATGTGTTCCTGAGTGTGCACCGCACCCCTCCCCAATTAAAGGCACACTCATCCTCCCTGCCTGTGCTATCAAGCGCCTGAGCCACTAGTGAAATTCCAGTTCCATGGCCAAAGTTGGGGCTTAATCATGGTGTGCCACCAACACCGGTGTTCTAAACACAATTTGTAAAATGATAAGGCAAATGAAAAGAGCAACAGAAAGCACAGTTACACAGAGGACTGTGTTTCAGGAGTGCATTTTTCACTACTACCTGACAGTGCTCACAGTGTTTACACAAAAGTGAGCAGTAGTGAACAGTGTTTACACAAAAGTGAGCAGTAGTGAACAATGTTTACACAAAAGTGAGCAGTAGTGATAGTATGCCCCCCCATGGGACACTGAGTGGCAAAAATAGCAAATTGGGGTAGGATTCTATAGGATAGTAGGGCAGTATGAGGGAAGAAGGAGAACAGTCTTCAAAATTGATGAAAGCGGAAAATGAAGAAAAGTCAGGGAAAATGGAGGCAAACATTTAAAATGAACATCATGGCCCCATTTGTTTACAGCTGTGTGGTTTGAACCAAATTAATAGCAAAACTGTTCGGGTCTCTGCAAACATCACAGGAGAAAAACTTCTATTGGGACTGTATATAGGTCATGGTTTATTATTGTCATTTTTTTATTAAGGTAAGCCTTTACTGACATTTGAATTATTGCTCAATAAAAACGCAATTTACATTGTAGATTTTTTTTTTGTGTCTTGTTTTACAACTGCTTGGAACTGTTGGCATGTGATTCATTTACTTTTGTCTGCCACTTTGATGAGTACAAAAGTGATTTAGACCTACAGTTTACTTTGTAGATTGCATCATGACTAATCAATGCACAACATTTGAAAATATATTTTGAAGAATGTTATTTCAGCTTTTAGCTTTAGGCACTGTATCAGTTACACATTGAGTGTTTTGGTTTTCACTTTAGTTTACTGATTTACAGCTACTTAGATTTGGTGGTTTATTCTACAGATTTTGGCTTCTTGAAATTTATTGTGCAGTGCTTTAGATTTGCAGATTGCATATTTATTTTCTGATTTATAGGTACAACATTTGGAAACTTTAAAGGACATAATATGTATTATTTAAACCTACAATTATTAACTTTTAATTCATTCTTTTTTATGAACTTGGCCTGTTATTTTAGCTTTATTCTTTAACTTTAAAATACTTATTTAAGATAAGAAATGATCTTAATATCTCTATAAGGGATATATTTGTATAGCTAATTCTCTGAACATTGTATATTGTTACATTGTCAAGTTCTGAATAAGGAATCTTCACTTTGTTAAAATATGTGCAAAGTCCTACTATTTAGAAAGTCAAAAATATTTTCTAAACAGTTTTAACAGTAAATAAAACATATGCATTCATTATAAACTAAAAATGCATTAAAGTGTCATTCAATTAACATATAATACTATTTAGTAATTTGCATAATATCTGCTTCAGAAATATTTCATGGAACTTGTGAACATTTCTCATATAATGTGTGCTTCAGTATTGTTTCAAGTGTTGGCACTATGCATTTATATATAATGCAAACTAGTACATGGAACAGGAAGTGTTTTGTACATGTGAAAACTCATATTTCTTATTTCATGTTGTTTATTCATAATGTAAACTTGTATTTTGAATGACATATAGATTATGTATTTTCATTAATTACTATAGATATGGATTATTTGTGGTTTCCAAATAATTTTATATGAGCTGTTTTATGTATCACTTGCCCTTCTTTCTGATAGAAAATAGAAATTGGCATGTCCCGAGACAAATCTCAGATGATAAGATAATAAAAACAGCTTGCTGATTTTACATTTGCTTAGAAAATAAAGTATATTGTACTTAGGATGTTGGTCTTTCCATGTCTATACCAGTTAAGGCATTTGCTGATAGAGTTTATAGTATTTTGGGAGGGAAGGTGCAGAAAACATATGATAAAGTGAATTGTTTCAAGTGGAGAGGAGAGGGACTGAGAATAAAGGCTGAAAATATGTCATAATATGATTTGTTTCAAGTGGAGAGGAGTGGGACTGTGAATGAAGATGACTAGGATATATGTAGGCATGAGAGTAGAACAGAATCTTTGCTGGTATTGCTTTGTTTTTTTCTATAACTCCCCCTACCTAGTTTTATATTCTATCCAAATCTAGTTTTTAAGAGCTTGTTATCCATAAGGAATAGTAACCCTTGTTGGATGTGTGGCACAGACAAATAACATCTTGACAATGAGCCAGACAACCCAGATTCAGCTAGCAGCCTGGATGATAGAAGAGCTAGTTAAGGAGGGGAGGAATGCAAATGGGGAACTTTCTTACCTCTCCCAAGGGAAGGGCTGGGGGCTTGTGTCGAGAGATCAGCACTCCACTGTAAGACTATATTTTACCTCAGATTTTCGTTTCCATATTCTGCAAAAACCTGCAAATAAAGATGACTAAATTTAGTATTTGTTTGCAATTATCTTGATTTTTAACAACATTTTTAGGCACAACAAACTAATTGTCTTCAATTTTACTGTCAGAAGTATGTCATTTTCATTATCATAAAAATCACAGGAAGTTCCACTCTACTGAGTCATGTGACCATCATACCTGGCCAGTTCTCACCCTAGACTGTACCGCTCTTTTTAAAGGGAGCTATACCAGTCATGCTGGGGGTGACTTTATGATTATCCATCCAAGTATCCAGGCTCCATTTGAAGGAAGATAGTCTATTCCAGAGGTGTGGGAAGGCTCCAGGTAATTAATCTTTCTCTCCACCATATTTTATTGATCTGCTGAAACAGGTTTAGATCTCTTTTGTTTTTGCATTTGTGGAGACGCTTGATTTTTTTAAGATACAAGCTATCCTTGACTACTGGGTCCCCGATTGCCTAGAATGCAAGATATAGGTCTACTTTGAGGAGTCTATTAAGATGCAGACAAGCAGGACAGTGCTTCTAGTCTTTTCTGCTAACGTCAGCCTATAATCTTCATTTCATTAGGATCCTCTACAGTCTTTTCAACTGTTTGATATGTCTAGTGAGGCTCATCCCGAAGAGGGAATTATATTATATAATTGGTCTGATCAGTGCTGAATACAAGGGGACAATAACCTCTTTTGATATGGATTATATTCCCATGGTGAACAGCCACACCATGTAGGTAGATGGTCTGGCAACTGTTGCTACATGGTGGTCAAAGGAGAGGGATTCCTGGTCTCTAACTTTTCATTTGAAGTAAGTTATTCTCAGTGCTATATGCCGAGGGTTGGTTTGTCTGTCAAATATGACAAATGGTTTAGCATTTAATTTACGCCCATTTGTAATAAGTAAGACACTTATAAGAGTAAGTTCATACTGGGGGACTCTATGTCAGAGGGGGATTTGACAATGACTTCTGGTTTGCAGTCATCTGTTAGTTTGTATGTTAGAGATGTAAATACTATACAAAAGTGGTTATTGTACTGAGCCCTGCAGGACACCACTGGTCACCTTCATGCTGTCTAATACTGCCCCTACTCTACTTGCATCATGTGGGATCTGTCTTTTACCCAACTTGCTATCCATCTTACCACATAGGGATCTATTTGTAGCACATTTAGTTTATTAATTGTGCTAACGTGGGAGATGGTATCAAAAGACTTGACCAAATCAAGGTAGGCTGCCAACACTAATACACTCTTTGCCTTTATTCTGCCATCCAGTGTCATTTTTAACAGATTTTTTTTTTTTGTACAGAGAAACCATAAACTGTTCCCTGGAAATGCATTTACTACATTTCTTAGTGACACTTTTCTTTATTATGCTCCTGAATCCAATACAAGCAGTGCAATTTTTCCTTGGACACCTCTTATACAAACAACTCTCACATTGTTGACTACAGTCATAATTAGGTTGACTCAACTATCATATCTATATGTGGCTTAATGGCTCAAGTTTCCACCTGACAACTCCAGCATCTGGAGTTCAGTTCTGACCATTGCTTACTTGTTGCGCACAGTATGAATGTTCTCTGGATATCATCCAGTTTCTCAGGGTACTGTAGTTCCTACCTACCTCTCAAAAACATATTGTTAATTGGCTACTATGTACATATATATATATATATATATATATATATATATATATATATATATATATAGAAAGAGAGAGAGAGAGATCTATGTCAGAAGACTGACTTTTCAGAGAGTCAAACTTCATCTTTTAGTGGTTGAGTCCATATGATCAACTTCCTGAAAAGGTGAATGAGACAAAACAACAAAAGTCTACATTTTGCAGAGGGGCAAGCCCCCCAGCACCCCCACACCCCCTGCATAAAACTATATATTAATTCCAAGTTCACAGTACAGTGGTGAAATGGGTAGATTCTGCAATCCCCACTGTAGCGTGATATCCATATAAAAGCCTTGGCATTTTTTGGAAAGTCGATCATATGGTCTTGACCATATGAAGTTTGACTTTCTGAAAAGTCAATCTTCTAAAGGGGATCTATATGTGTATATGTATGTGTATATATATATATATATATATATATATATATATATATATATATAAAGACAGACATACACACACACACACACACACACACACACACACACACACATCTATAGACTGAATTTACACTTACCCAAATTTCAGTTTACTAAGATGACAACACCGAAGTTTCACAAAATTACAGAAATTTTTTACAGGAAACGGAGACACTTGGCCAACATGGGGAACTTTGCCCTTTTCCCCACTGTAGTGAGATCCTGGAGTTGGTATACTTAGTTAGGGGGAGTGTGGGAACAGCCCCCACATTGGGGGGTTTGACATACTACAGTGTGTTTTTTGGTTCAATGCTGGCCAAGTGTTTCTATTCCCTGTAAAAAAAATTCGGCAATGTGCAATTTCAGTTTTGTGAAAGTTTGTTTGTTTATAATATTAGTGGCAAACTCAGAATCTCTTCATAACTGTTTAAAGACCATATTTATCCTTTTCAGTAACATGTTTATTACAGAAGTGCAGTCTTTCCTCTGAGACATATTATTTTCTATTCAAATATGACAAAGTTTAACAATGATACATTTTCAAAGCTGATAAATATTATTTATTTCTCTGGACGAATTAATGCTCTTGCATTTTCAAGCTTGAAATGATAAGGATATAAAGCATCAGTGAATGACTGTACCTGTCTGCCAGAATATCATAAATACCAATATATGACATGCCTCCTAGTAACAGACAGTTTACTCCTTTTTAGGTTCTATACAACCTGAGCAAAGGTCTTAGACCTAACACTAGGATTTTCCCTTATTCTACCTTGTGAGTAGTTGTATATGTACTATTTCTGGTCTCTC
This sequence comes from Protopterus annectens, assembly GCF_019279795.1. Classification (NCBI taxonomy): domain Eukaryota; kingdom Metazoa; phylum Chordata; order Ceratodontiformes; family Protopteridae; genus Protopterus; species Protopterus annectens. The sequence continues at coordinate 785,741,575 of NC_056733.1, read as the reverse complement.
TCTCTCTCTCTCTTTAACTACATTACTTTAAGGTCAGCAGGACTAAGAGAATATATGTGTGTGAATGAGAGGGAGGATAGAGGAATGGTGAGGATGCAGGAAGTAGAGGTGGCGAAGGTGGATGAGTTTAAGTACTTGGGATCAACAGTTCAGAGTAATGGTGAGTGTGGAAGAGAGGTGAAGAAGAGAGTACAGGCAGGATGGAGTGGGTGGAGAAGAGTGTCAGGAGTGATTTGTGACAGACGAGTGCCAGTAAGAGTGAAAGGGAAGGTCTACAAGAGGGTAGTGAGACCAGCTATGTTATATGGGTTTGAGACAGTGGCATTGACAAAAAGGCAGGAGTCAGAGCTTGACATGGCAGAGTTGAAGAAGTTAAGATTTGCACTAGGTGTGACGAGGATGGACAGGATTACGAATAAGTATATTAGTGGGTCAGCCCAGGTTGGAAGGTTTGGAGACAAAGCCAGAGAGGCAAGATTACGTTGGTTTGGACATGTGCTAAGGAGGGATGCAGAGTATATTGGGAAAAAGATGCTAAGGATGAAGCTGCCAGGTAACAGGAAAAGAGGGAGGCCTAAGATAAGGTTTATGGATGTGGTGAGAGAGGACATGCAGGTGGTTGGTGTGACAGAGCAAGATGCAGAGGACAGGAAGAAATGGAAACAGTTGATCTGCTGTGGCGACCCCTAACGGGAGCAGCCAAAAGAAGAAGAAGACTTTTCTCTGGTAAATGAGTAGAGCTAATATGTCCATTCCATCAGGATGTGTTCCTGAAACACAGTCTCTTTCAGTTTCTTAGTCTGGTAAGTCATCTTTGTCCCATGACAGTGCCAGACAGATGCCAGACCAAAGTCAAGGACTCTCAGACATACTGGCATCAGAGGATGATACTAATCTGTATTAGTATTTTGTCTGATGGTTTTTCTCCTAAATCTCCTATCTTCAAAAACAGAAGCTCATACTTTGAATCAGAAATGCATTCTGCAGTGCCCCCCCCCCCCCAAATTAGTAGAGTAATATGTTTTCTTGGTTACAGTGTCATAAATTCAGTTAGCAATATAGACATTTCTTAGCCCAGCTCACTGATGTCAAATGATAAAGCCTTGATTATACTGCAACAGTATGTCAATGATGCTACCCTCATCTGCTCTGCCCCTCACCCCAGAACTCCAACTAAAAATGCAATCTTCTTTTTTCAGGACATTGAAACTTACCTCTCTCAACACCAACTCATTTTAAATCACAACAAAAACAAGATGATAGTTTTCAGTAACAAAAAACCCAGAATTCCCAGCTCTCTCTATCAATCATCTCTGCAAATGGAACCAAAATAGTCCCCACTAACCACACTAAACTTTTAGGTGTTATCATAGATGATAACCTCAAATTCAATATTCATATTGCCCAAACTATCAAAAAAGTCCACATCAAACTAGGTACCCTATACAGGGCCAAACCATTCCTAACTCTGCTCACACATTGCTTCTATCCACCCTTCTCTACAGCTCCCTCATATTCACTAACCTTCGAAAATCTGGCCTCAGCAACATAGAATCATGTTACAGTAAGATTGCTAAATTTGCCAATAATCACCCACATAGATCCCACCACTGCTCAGCTGTTTCATAGGTTCATAGGTGTGTACTAGGCTAGTGGCCCTGGAGCCTTTACAAGCCTAGCCCATAGGATTACCCTGGCATCGTGCCACCCAACCTTAGTTCTAGTGCCTCTGTCGAGTAGAGCCACTGGAGTGATCCCTGGGGTGAATTTTCTATTTCCCATCCACTCATCAAGATTTCTCTTGAAGAGAGCCAGTGAGGTGCTCTGCTTGACATGTATGGGAAGTCTATTCCATAGCATGAGCAGTCTCTGGGTTATGAACCTGTCCCTCCAGCATGTTCTGTTGATTGTGGTAATGAGGTTGAGGTCTCTGGAGTGTGTGGTGTGGAGGGATTGGGATTTCTTTAGCTGTAGCATTTCTAACAGAGCTGGGTCAGACATGGCTTTGTAAGTCAAGCAGAGATTGCCTCTAAGTAGGCTATATGAAATAGAGAATAGTTGGGAGTCTTTTGAGTCTGTCCATATAGGACAAGTTTTTAAGGCCTAGGATCCTCTTTGTGAGGTACTTTTGCAGCCTCTCCAGTTGTTGCAGGTGTCTAGTGAGGTACATGCCAAACGAGGCATTGTACTCGATGACTGGCCTAATGTGGGAAGAGTAGAGAGAGACAATGACCTCTTTTTTCATGGATGTAATACTCTTAGTAATGAGATGTTCCACATAGAAGGACTTTATGACCACAGTGGCAACGTGGTGGTCAAAAGAGAAGTTGCTGTCAACCTGTGTTCCCAGATCTCTTATAACACCTTCTGTGTTCAGTGCACTACCATCAATGTGGTAATTCAAGGGAACTGGGTTTTTCCCAAGGGGGATGACGACACATTTTTTGGCATTGAGCTTAAGGCCATGGTTCTAACACCAGTTGTTAGTCTCATTGAGGCCTTTCTGTAGGATGTCAGCATCACTTGGGGAGTTAATAATAGCTCCCAATTTGCAATCATCTGTGAACTGTCAGCCAGAGTCCCTTTGTGTTGGCCTGGACTTCAGAGAAGTAGATACCAAACAGGAGAGGACCCAGGACTGAACCCTGTGGGGCTCCACTCTTGACTGGTCAGCAGTCTGACTTGGAGTCAGCTACTTTCACACTGTGGGTTCTCTCTGTGAGCCAGTTTGCAACCCACCTAGTGATTTAGGGGTTGATGCCTAGCTTAGTGAGTTTTTCTATAATTCCTGAGTGGAGAATGGTATCAAAGGCCTTGGCCAGATCAAGGTAGGCTGTATGAACCACCTTGCCTTCATCCACAGCTCTGGTCACTGACTCAAAGAAGTTGACCAAGTTGAGCAGGCATGATCTACCCTTTACAAAACCAAACTGTGTAGGATCCAGAGTTTGGAGATTCCCTATATCCTTGTTAGGTTCATGATGATGCGTTTCATAGCTTTGCATATCAGACTAGTCAGGCTAATGGGGCAATAATTCCTGGGGTCTGTAGTCGCCCCTCCTTTGTGGAGAGAGATGACTGTAGCAATGCACCATTCGGTAGGGACAAAGCCTGAGGTGAGGCTATGATTGAACAGGGCACACAGGTGAGGTGCCTGTTCACTCTGTAGTTCATGTAGAACACAGCCAGGGATATTGTAAGGTCCCATAGAAGCTGTATACTTGGCCTTAGACAGCGCTGTTTTAACCTGTGCAGCAGTAATACTGGGTGCCTGGCAATCTACTAGTATTCTGATTGGTCCTTTGGGGGGTAGTGTTAGCACTGAATCTGTTGGCCAGAATATTGGCAATATCTGTTGTCTCAGTATAGAAGGTACCATTGTGCAGTAACTCAGTGCAAATCTGGGTATTGCCATGGAGATTCTTTACATAACTATAGAGGGCCTTGTGGTTGTCTTTACTATCTGCTGCAATTCTGTGTGCATAGCTAGCTTTAGATGATTTGATGAGGGATCTCAACCTTTTGTTGAGGCTGATAAGGGAGTTTTTTTCCATTCTTGGGATTTTGCCTTATTCCACATCAGTTTCCTCCTTCTGTTGTTGAGTTTGTTTATGGCAGGGGACCACCAGATTGGCTTCCTTTATTTTGAGGAGAGCATCTTGGTTCTATTGGGAATGGTGAGATCCATGCATTTGTGTAAGTGTTCATACAGTGCATTGATGTATGATTCAGTGGTCATGCAACTATTCTCCATTTGCATGGGTGCTGTGAAGTTAGCTACCTCTGTTTTTAGGGCCCAAAGTTAGCTTTGGAGAAGTTTTTCATGGTGGTTACCTTTGCAGGGTGGGGTGGGGTGGGGTGGGGTGGGGGTATGTGGATTTCCAAGGTCATTATTTTGTGGTCGGATCTAACCAGGGAGGAGTTGACTATTGGTGTAGAGCAACGGTCACCCATGTTAGTAATGACCAGGTCAAGGATGTTGCTACCTCTAGTGGGGGTAAGAATGAGCTGGTCCAGAGCATTGGAATTAATGAATTCCAGAAAGCATTGGGCAAGTGCATTGGTACATGAGTAGTTTTCCCATTTAATGGAGGGGTATTTGAAGTCACCCAGTATGAGAGTGCTAGGTTGGACCATAATATTCTCCAGGGTGCTTAAGAATGTGGAGTGTGAATCTTGGGACATGGGTGGTGACCTATAGCAGGCTAAGACCTGAATCACTGTCTTGCCCAATGTTAGCTGCACCTGACGTATCTCAGATGCGTTATGTTGGGCTACCAGAGCTCCCCAACCTTTTATCTTTCAATCAACTAACCTTAACCCACAAAATAATCTACCATCCCAGCAACTGCCCTGCCATCTCCTATTTAGTTCAACCTAGTACTAATCTTACATCCCTCAGATCTTCCAAAAAAACTACACTAAAGGTATCCAACTCCCACCACTATCATGGCAACTCCCTCTATTCACACAGAATAGCCAAACTCTGGAACACCCTTCCAGAGACCATAGCAAAAAATCCAGTTTATGACCAGTTCAAATCACTCCTAAAGGTACACCTTACCAGTCATTGGCTGTGCTCCTGCACTCCCCAGGTTAATTATTTCTCCACTTTTATTTACTTTTCTCATCAGATCTTCTAACGTCCTTATCTTAAATTTTAGTTTAAAAACTTACTATTGTTTGCTTTTTATTTTCTCATTTTGTACTGTGATTGTACTGTTCTTCTGATTGTATTATATTTACTGCTACTTGGTTGTGGTGTACTACTCTGGAGCTTTTCTCCCTGGGTCTCCACTGAAAATGGGCCTCTGGCTCAGTCAGACATACCCGGTTAACAAATGTAATAAATAAATAATAGATAAATAAATAAATAAACTGGCCTGAGTTTGATCAGTGGCTCAGGCATTGAAAGAGCCAGGTAGGGGAAGTAGGAGAAATTGGAAATTGCTTGCTTGTCTACCTTGAGCTGAGGGACTGCTGGTCCAGAGGTCGTTTCATCAATGGAAGAGGGACTGAGAATACATACTTGCATGCAATCGCTTAGTAGGCCAAGGGGCGGGGTTAGGGCTTAATAGATAACCCCTAATGTCTGCCTGAATAATAGCTTCTAAGAGCAATACTTGTCTTTCAGTGAACAAATGGGAAAATTGATTGTAGTGGACTACTGGTTGGCAGGCAGCATGGGGATAAAAAAAATTCAAAATATATATAGAAATTTCTTATATTGTGCCTGTTATAATTTTCATCATATGACCTTTGTTGTATAATAACGGAAAGCATCTCACAAATCAGATTTTCCATAAACCATATGCAACAGCCCTAAACACAATATACATCTTCTGCTGAGAAAAAGTCTTATAAAAGCCATAAATAATATTATCTACTGTTATTTATTTCTGACATAAACTTTTAGGTATTTTCATTGTTTCCTTAACAATGTACATGTTTCATAATCTTTTTTCCCTAGGCCTAATACTTCATCTTACCTTTTAGAGGAAGCTTATTATGGATTAAACACCATTCAAAATCCTTTAAATATGAATTTATTATATATTTTTATCTCCTTAAATGTGCAACTTTTTCATATTTTACACAATAAAATTATGACAATAGAATAACGCAATAGCAGGTGAACCATAAAACATATTACATAAAACTATCTTTAATAAAATACAAATCACAGTAGGTAAGCTCTTTGACAACAGCTTTGTCACACCATATAAACACAATAAAACCAGTTATGTATTTATAATTTAAGTCAGAGATGGCTCAACCAATCAAAAATTATTCAAAAGCACAACTCACAATTAAATAATTAACTACACCTAAACATATCACTATTAATATATAAACATCTAGTAAAATAATATAAATAAAAATAGAATCAATTCCTTAAGCCCTGTAATTTTAAAATGGGTCTAACAGAAGCTTTTTCATTCATACCCTTCCCTTGTTCAGCCTGCATCCTGATGATCCATCTTAACTCACTAGTTTCAGTGATAATCTTTAAATTATCTCCACATAAACTAGGTACCAACATTTCTATAACCAAGAACTTAAAAGTGTGTTGTGGGTTGGTGTCCATAACATGTTTAGATAAAGCATTGTTCATACAACTAATCCAAATATTATACAGGTGTTCCTGTATTCTTTCTTTTAGTATCCTATCTGTTTTACCAATACAGAATGCCTTGCATAATATGCAGTCGGCTAAATATACAACATACTGAGTACAATAATCAGCTTTCGACCTAAACACATATTTATATCCCATATCTGGGTGTTCAGAGCTACTGTTACTATCTATATAAAGACAGTAGTTACATCTCTTACAGGGATGTGTAACATAGATTTCACTATATTTATTATCAGCTCTTTCCCTTGGCTAACATTATATCCTCTTTAAGGATTTTTGTATTTTTAAATCTGAAATGGAGAACTTCTACTTTTTCCTTAATTCTAGGGTCAGCTGTCAAAATATCCCAATGTTTATTAATGATACCTATAATCTGTTTAGTATCACTTGTATAACTTAGAGATATTCACCTTTCCTGTCCTACATAGTGAAGTATTTCTACATAAGGGGAGGGTCATCAGAATGTGAAAATAGGGTTCTGCAACATCTAATCTCTTTTAAGTAATCTACCCCTAAGGTCAGAAATCTCAGAAACAAACCCTTCATCAGAAGCATTTAATCTAGATGTCCTCATCCTTTGTCCTTTAATTATATTTCTGAAAATATGTCTGGGTGCATGCTACTTCTGTGTAATAGTGTGTTTTTATGACAGGGTTTCCTAATAACACCCATATTCACTGAGCCATCCTCTAATCTATACATCAACATGTGTAAAAATTTAATTCTTATATCAGAATAAGAAATGTAAAATTTAAAAAAATTAGTACTACCATTTAAACAATCATAGAACATCAATAATTCATCAATCTTCCTTGTCCACACAAAAAACAAATAATCTACAAATCTATGATAGAATGGAACAAATAAGTGATACCAATCCTTCCTAAACATATGATCTTCTTCCCACGTGGTCATAACCATATTGGCATAGCCATTGGCATAAGAAGTGCACGTAGCTACGCCATTGTAGATAATAAATGCCATCAAACATAAAGACATTATTGTCAAGAAGTACTTCAATAAAAAGACAAATCAAGTCACCATGTTTATAGATATATTCACTATGTTTGGACAAATACTTTTTAACAAAGAATGAAGCAAACTGAGTAACGTAAAAGTTTAATAAAACAAACAAAGCTTTCAGGTCACAAACCCTTCACCAGTGTTGGCATCATATCCTACTGCACCATATTTAAACAAATTCAAATAAGTCACAGCCAATCATAAATCACAATCAATTAATATGATCACTTAACATTCAAAAACTCTCAAGAAAAACCTCATAAAACACATTTATATACACAAATACATATACAAATATTTTAAAAATATATATAATATAATATAAATCACATAATTCTGTGTTATTAAAAACAATTCTGTCTATGTTTAAGTATAGGTTTTATGGACACCATGTGGCTTAACCCAGGTGCCTGATCTGCACACAACATTAAAATCCATTTATACGCATCTATTTCAAGTTTATTATTTATATCATCTCTCCTGATCCCCCTAGTAACTTAACCTATAATTCTAAAAGTAAAACAATGTGCTGGATCAGTATCAATAATATATTTAGCCAAAGCATTCATTATGACATTACATCTAATGTCTGAGTTGTGTTCTATTATTCTATCTTTTAATCTCCTAGTTGATTTACCAACATAAAAAACATTACTTTGCTTACACGTAGCTTGGTAAACAATGTTAGTAGAATTACAAGTTGCAGAGCATCTAAATTCAAATTTCCTACCAGTTTTGGGGTGAGTGTATGTGATGTCCCTATTAATATAATTACAATAACAACAATTGTAACATGGATATGTTCCATTCCTGCTTCCCCTCACTATACCAGTATTAGGTCTAATGTCTTTATAACATAACTGTTGTTTCAAGTTGATACAATTTCTGTAAGCAAATCTGGGAGTATCACTAATTAATTGCCTTAATTCTGGTAGGGATCCTAAAATTCCCCAGTTGTCAGATATAATTTTCATAATCTGTGGGGTACTCCTACTATAGGTCATAATATATCTCAGTGGAGTCTGGTTAACACTCTGGATGACTGTGGGTGTCCCCACATTTCTTACCTCAATATTGAAGTATGGAGTGGCTGTACTAAGTCTTAAAGAAATAACTTCATTAAAACATTGGGAAAGCATATCAGTGTTATACCCCCTCTCAGAAAACACCTGCATCATCCCTTTGGTTTGTTCCTCATAAGCTTGTGTGTTAATATTTAGTCTGCTTAAATGCAGCATTTGTGATTTTTACTATACCTTTGAATACATGTGGAGTATGCATATTTTTTTAATGAAGATATTTATTACCATGTGTTGGTTTTCTATATACTGAAGTATGCATGTTAACACCATCAAACTGGACAGTAACATCCAAAAAATTAACTTTTTCATGGGAATAAACCATAGAATATTTTTCAAGAAGTCAGTACTCTTATTCAAAAGTTCAGCATATTGGCTCAATTCATCACAACTACCTTCCCAAATGAAAAACACATCATCCACACAACATTTAAAGAAACCCACTTTCTATGATAGTTGTATGTCGGTGTTAAAAATCATCTCACTTTCCCAATTGTTCAATACCAAAGTGGCATGAGTATTAGCCACAGATGTACCCATGGCAACCCCAGATATTTGATGATAGTACTTATTGTTAAATGCAAAAATATTATTTTCAAGAACAATTCCTAACAACTCACAGATAGTTTCACTTTGATGACGTGTTAATCCACCATTCTCTAGCAGCAATTTTCTAATGGCTGATATTCCATACAAATTTGGCATGACGGTAAAAAGAGATTGTATATCCATCACCACCGTAATAAAATTTGTGCCATTCTGATTTTTAAACCATAAACTTAATTGTGTTAAGAAGTCTGTTGTATCTTTAATATAGCTTCTAACACATTTTAAATAAGGGGATAAGGCTGATTGTAAATAAAGTGAAATAGGTTCAGTGAGCCAACCCCTCCCAGAGAGAACCAGTCTCATGGGGTGGGTGTAGAGATGTATGCCTTTTCGGTAAGCCATATAAAATTGGTATTACTGGTGAGGGTACTGTGAAATAATTTAAAGTATTCAGATCAATATCATTCATAACCTGTAGATCATAAATATTCATATTTATATGACTAATCATCTTATTAATATCAAGATCATAAATTTCCTTAAAAGTATCAACATCAGAAAGAAGTACATCTAGAGATGATAAAGTCATATTTATTCATAACTACAATTGACCCTCCTTTATCATCTTCTTTGATTATAATTCCATCATTACACTTCAATTCTAATAGAGCTAGCCATTCTTCTGTTGATAAATTATAAAATCTATTAAAGTTACCCTCTTCATAAAGACGTATTAGTAATTCATAGACATTACTAAAAGCACATATTATAGGGTGGCTGTTTGGAATAAAAGTGCTTCTGCATTTACATTTACTAACAGGAACATCCAGAGTATTTCTAAATGTCAATTTTAGATCTAGCTCACGTGTAAATAATTTTCAATCAGTCAATGCATCAGTCATACTTTCAGTGTTTGCTGGTATAAAACTCAAACCTTCTTGAAGTAGTGAAACAGCTCCTTCCATTAGTTCCATATCCAATACGTTAACAATGGAGCATGAAGCAGAATTATTCTTTTCCAAGCCTTGTTCTTCGAACGCGGCCCACTCTGGCTATGTACAGCACTACTTCCGGTAGGTTTCCTCCTGATAAGCTGAGAAGTATTTATCTAAAAGAAGCCTGTCCTCTAAGAGGCCAGTGTGATTCCATCTGTTCTCTAACCTGTCTGCCATACTCCTCAGGTGTACCTCTCAACTGGTGTACATTGAAAATAGTTACAAAACCGATAAAAATTGGGCACATCAGGCCAAAAATCTGCACTCCTAAGTAGCAAACAATTTGAATGGCAATTAGCACATAAACCTTTCTATGTCAAGTAGGATTTTGGGATAACACTCAGAAATACAAGTTTAAAATATATGAGTGATGAAAATATAAGCATATTATGAACAACACAGTGTAGAATATGAAGATTTTAATAAAAAATATTACAAAAATCTGCCTAACAAAGTCATTTATTTGTCATTCTGAAAAAGGGAGAAATAAAATGTGGGTCCTCTATTTTAAATTATTGGTTAAATTATTGGTGCCACCAGTATGTTGCTGATGTCTGATTTCTTGTATACTAAACAGGTTAACCTCGTATGTGATGAGGGGCAAGATCAAGAAAATCATGTGAAGTAATAAATCAAGTCTGAAAATAGGCAAATACTTTCAAAAATAGGCACATCATGCAAAGGGGTAAATCAAGCCTGAAAATAAACATGTTCATCCAAAACAGGTACAATTTAAAGGTCTTTCCTCAGGTCTTGAATTTCAGTCACTCACATCGACTCACATGGCATGAGGTAGACAGGGGGTACATGGTGTGGAACTAGAAGACCAAGAAAAGCAGTCAAAACGTATGGAGTTTAACTGAAGTCTTTCTTGTAAATGCCTATATAATATAAGAATCAGTAAGTTGGAGGAGATGCTGACATTTGTGCAGTCACTGAAACCTGATTCAAAGCTGTGGAGAGCACCCCAACCTTACCAGGTTACTCATCCTACCATACTTTCAGACCCCAAATGGAGGGCTACAAAGCCAAAGGAGGGGGAGTTTCAATATTTATCAAAGACATACACACCTCCAGGCTGGTCAAACGGTATGACGCACAGGAGACACTCCAAGTGCAGTTAACTGTTGACAAAACACCTATTCAAATCATAGCTAGCTACAGACCCCCAACCATGACTCAGGACGCCCATTCCACCTATCTGAACTTACATGAATCCATTAAAATTCAATCCTCTACCTTGATCCTGGGTGACTAACTACCAAACCATAGAGTGGAAGACCTATTCTACCCCAAACATGAATGCCCAGAGATTCCTTAACTTCGTCAGTGCCAATGCATTGGATCAGCTGAACCTAACCAACATGAGTAGCCACTGTAGCACTCCTACAGTGTTATCCTCCTTGGTAAGATCCGACCATAAAGTGATCACTTTTGAAGTCACCATCTCCTCTGACCCCCCCCCCCCCCCAATCAGGGATCAAATGTAAAACATTTTCCAAAGCTGACTACAATCTCCTCAGAGCAGGTATAAGCAGCTTCACAGCCAACATCCTTTCAGTTGGAACTAGCACTAATGTCCAAGCCTACACCAAAAAACTATATGAGCATCTACATAGCTGTATGGACTCAGTAATACCTGACAGGACCAAATCATCTTCCTCAAGAAAAAGTAAACTTGTCTGGTAGACAGCAGCAATAAACAAACTCTATAATAGAAGGAATACATTGCTGTCCAGGGCCAAAAAGGAGCAGGTGCCAAGTTGGAAGCAATCTCTCCTTTGTCTGAACAAGCAAATAAAGCCACTGGTGAAATCCTCTAAGGCTAACTTCAAGTCCAAATTGGTCACATCCAACAAGGACAATCACAAGGCCTTCTTCACATATGTCCGCAATCTCAAAGGCAACACCCAAATCTGATCTGAATTGGTGGGCAATAACACCACATACACAAATGCCGTAGATATAGTCAACTTGCTGATAGGCTCAGTGAAAACTTCATCCCCCCTGCCCCCCCCCCCATCAGTAAACTAGGACATCTCCAGCACATGCCCCCTTCCCCTCATCACCAGGAAGCAGATCCTTTATGCCATTTCAAATGCAAAAAATACAATCTCTATGGGATAACATCCCTGGCTGTATCCTACATGAACTCAGGCATGAGATCTCAGCTCCATTAGACACCCTATTCAACCAAAGCATGAGCACCGGCTTCATCCCAGTTGAATGGAAGACAGCCACTGTTATCCCTCTACACAAAGGTGGAGCATTCAATGACCCAAACAATTATAGGCCCCATCAGCCTAACTAGCCTCATCTGCAAGGCCATGGATCGCATTATCAGGGACCTTATAAACAAGGATATTGGTAACCTCCAAATGCTTGACCCCACACAGTTTGGTTTTGTCAAAGGGAGATCATGCTTGTTACACTTGTTCAACTTCTTTGAAACAGTCACCAAAGCCATGGATGAGGGGAAGGCGGTGCAAACTGCCTACCTTGACCTAGCCAAAGACTTTGACACTATTCCCCACTCAGGCATAATAGATAAACTCTCCCAGCTAGGCATCAACCTGTATGTTACCAGATGGGTAGCTAACTGGCTCATTGATAGAACCCACTCAAAGTAGGGGAAGCATAATGAGTGGTGTACCCCAAGGATCAGTCTTGGGGCCTCTACTGTTTGGGCTATACTTTTCTAAGGTGTAAGCCAAAACCAGTGGTCTGTGGCTGACCAAGTTTGCAGATGACTGCAAGCTGGTCACTGTCTTAAATTCCCCTAGTGATGTGAACATCCTCCAAAAGGGCCTTACCCAAATTAATGACTGGTGCCTGAAGCATAGCCTCAAGCTGAAAGCCAAGAAATGCATAATTATCCCCTATGGGGAAAATGTCATCCACACTAATTATCACATTAATAACAATGTACTAAGCATGCAATCAGTCGTGAGAGACTTGGGCACCCAGGTTGATAGCAACCTAACTTTTGACCACTATGTTGCCTCCATTATACAGAAGGCTTTCCACATGGCCCACCTCATAAATAAGGGTATTTCAACCAGGAACAAAGAGGTCATAATATCCCTGTACTCCTCCCTTATCAGACCCATTATCAAGTACAATGCCCCCTTTAGCATGTAACTTGCCAAGCATATGCAGCAGTTAGAGAGACCACAGAGGTTCCAGACCAGTCTAATACAGACTGCTCAGAGGTGACCTGTGTCTGGCATACAAGGCCATTTCAGACCCAGCCTTGATGGAGTTGCTGCATATCTGTAAGACAAACTCCACTTACGCAACCCACATGCAAGGCCTTAACCTGGTCTGTGACATTAATAGAACTTGGTGGTGGGCTATATTTGTGTCCCAGAGACTCCCCCATCTGTGGAATAGACTCCCTCTCCATGTCAAGCAGAGAACCTCTCTATCCCAATTTAAGAGGAACCTGGGCGGCTGGTTGGGAAACAGAAAATATACCCCTGGAATCCCACCTGTGTCCCTGCTGGACAGGGGAAACAGGTGCTAACTTTGATGGATCATAGGCAAAATTATTAGCTAGGCTTATAAGGGCCTCTGGGCCAATAGCCTAGTATCATCCTATGAACCTATGAACCTACGAGATATGACATGGATTCCTGCGAGCTACCAAACTCCAGACAATGCTTCATAAAGCCATACCCCATATTTTTATAGTTATAAAATGTACCTACATTTTATATATGCACACACACACACACACACATACACACACACACACACACACACACACACACACACACACACACACACACACACACACATACACACATATATATATTCTATGAGGCAGCATGCAATATTTACAATGACCATTTTAAAAACTATCTTCATAATTATACTAAGCATGTCTTTGGCTTTTACATCAAGCAAGATGTTTTTGCACACATTCAAAAGCTATTTTAATAAAAAAACAGCTTGCTATTCTTTACCATCAGCATCATTTCTCAGACTGTTCATGTACCAGTCTGATTTTTTCAGTTCCTTTCTCAGGGCAGTCTGTCATGATATGTCCTCACCCTTTTGGGTAGTTCTCACTGCATTTTAGGAGTTTCTGTCTGCAACTCTCAATCATTCTTCTTCTGACATTTTCTGTCTCCTCTCAGAGATTTTCATTGTGACAGTTCTGCTTGTTCTTCCTCCTTGAACTTCAACATATTTGTTCTACAGATATGCGTGAAATTCTCCCTATATAACTTTCCATCATTTCTGAAGTTGGCTTAGGACTTTCATTAAAATACTTTATCAAAGACTTCAGAGTCAGGTTGCAAGCTTATCCCTGACTTTGTGTTATATTTTTTCGGTTGAATATTCTTATGTGTTTGTGTTTCTGTCTGTCTGTCCGTGTGTCTGTCTATGCGTCTGTGTGTCTGTGTCTATGTCTGTGTGTGAGTGTGTGCGCATGTGTGTGTGTGTGTGTGTGTGTGTGTCTGTGTGTGTGTGTGTGTGTGTGTGTGTGTGTGTGTGTGTGTTCTTATTCTCCTTACCACCTGTATTCCCAGTAGTCTCCTACAGTTCTTACTATCATATTTCAGTCCATGCTGACTTCTCTCCATTTCCTTTATTTTTATTTTTTAGTATAAAAGTATGAGATTACAATCCTCTTAACTTTTGCTACAATTACTGCTCATGAGATTCTTCAGTGTTTTGATCATTTTCTCTAGTTATCTGTTAAAGTGCAGATGGTGTGGTCTGGATTTTACCTGCTGAATTTCTGCTCATGCTCCAATTCAATAATTTCCTGATGTTTACATTGCAGAACATTGTCCCATATTACAATGTTATGTACTTGCTTTATGTAAAAATATCCTAGATTAATCATTTATGCAATGCGGAATGAGAAATAATTAGTTGTGCGGTAAGGGAAAACTAAGTAATAAAAGACAAAAGTCTAAGGCTGATCAAGTGTGGATCAACTAAATGGAGGGGGTTGTACTGTCATATGCTGGTATTAACAGTTTTCTTTCATTTCCATCATGCTGCTAGTTTCTCAGCTAGCAAGACCCTGTAACTGGGACTGTTTCATTAAAACTTAATGAAAAGAAACAGTGGACTTTAAATGCTGTATTACCCATCTTAGCATACAGAGAAGCAGCAAGTTTTCTTTGCAGTCATCATCCTGGATACTGCCATTGGCAGATCAGTCCCTAAAAGCAATTTCACACAGGCATTGCAAGATCACCTTGTAGCACGTTTGAACAATGGCAGTGGTATACGTAATGATGGGGTTCTTTAATAATATCGGTTTTCTGAAAATGTGGACCCAAATTATTGCTAATTGTTAAAGCTGATTTGATAAAATGCTTCCCCATTTTCAGTTTTTATATTTTGTTCCCAAATTTTAACATGATCCAAGGGATTCCATATCCTAAATGACTGCATTAACATTACATAATTCTAAAGCTGAATTCATACAACAGACGTGAAGTGACTGCAGAATCAACTAGTAGGATAAAATTGTACAATAAGGATACTGCACAAAATTGCACATCGCTATTAGATGTGCATGCTGAGAATTCTGGGAAAATATGTACAGCTGCCAAGCTTACAACATAATTTCAGTTTCACCAGTACAGACCTACCAACATTCTAAATTTCTGGCACTTGACAAAAAATGATAAAATACCAAATTTCTTCATAACATCATAAACACAATAAAAGTGAAACATGGAATTTAGAAAGATGTCTGCCTTTTACTACCTCAATATTTCACTTTCAGCAGCACTTAGTGGGTGGAATTCATAGACATCTCCTTTGCAGCTACACATATAGCTACCATTGTCTGGCAAGAAAACACTAATGATAGATGTATGCATAATCACCATCATTATCAACCTGCTTTTTCCCATTTTCTACATGGGGTTGGGGTGTCATGTCAATTGTTGGCATCTCTCCCTATTCAATGTCACCTCTTACCCTCCTTTCCTGTTGCCTTTTCCAGGCTGTCTGAAATCTTATTCACTAGATTGTCTTCTAATTTTCTGCACATGCACCTGAACCACTGTAATTTGTTCAATTTGGCCTTTGCTGCAATTGGAGCTACTTTGGCTTCTGCTCTTATGTCCTCATTCCTTCATCTGGCCCACAGTGTGCATCCTACCGCCCATCTCAGGCACTTCATTTCCATCACCTATAGCTTCTTCACCTGCTCAGTCTTTACTGCCCAGGTTTCTGTACCATACAGTTGTACTGATCGCATTACTATTTTGTATACCTTACTTTTCAGCTTCTTTGGCATTCTTCTGTCATACACTACCCCTGATACTTTCTGATTTCTGATTCTAGCTTTGACCTGCTCATTCAGACTTCCCATGTCTTCAAATACCCCACCCTAGATACTTGAAGCTGTCAACCTGTTCAACTAGTTACAGTTCTCAGCTTCATCTGATTTCCTCCATTTGCTGCCATTATAACTGTCTTATGTATATTCAGTTTCATCCCATGTGCCTTCAGTTTTGCATTCCAATCCCCTACCCTTTTGCAAAGTTCTTGCTCAGTCTGCCTGAATGCCACATCATCTGCATACAGCAACTTTGTTGATTTATCCTTTCTGACCTGTGTGTAAATGTAGTCCATCACCAGTATGAACAGCAGTAAGCTCAGAGATGAACCCTGACACCCACTCCCACTGGGAACCACTGTACATCCAAACACTGTTTATGATTGAATCAATGGGTCCTTGTACATAGCTTGCACTAGCTGTACTAATGTTTCTGGGACTACAAACCACCAAGGGACTGCAAAATCAGATTTATTGTGATTTGTCAAATGCCTTCTCCAAGTCTAGAAATGCCCAGTTGGACTCTTTCCTCATTTCTAACTACTTCTCAAGTATCTGTCCCACTGCAAACATCAATTTGGTTGTACTGCATCCTAATCTGAGTCTGAACTGCCCATGTCCCATCTTGTTTTCTGCTACTTTGCATATTTGTATATTAATCAGTCTCTCCAGAACTTTCATGCAATGTGATAGGGGGTTTGTTACCTCTATACTCCATACAGTTGTGAATGTCCCCTTTGTTCTTGAACACTGGCATTAGTATGCTTATTCACCAGTCATCTGGGATACTCCTTTCTCTCCATACTGCTATGAGTACCCTCAGGTGCCATTTTTCCCTATATTACCCAACATCTTCAGCATATCTGCTGTGACCTCATTTGAGCCTGCTGCTTTCCCCGACTGCATTTTCCTTAGTGATGTTCTTACTTCTATGGTGGGTTCCTCCTTTTCTATCACCATAGGCTGTGTCTGAGGCAGTACAACTTCTGTAGGGTTTTCTTCATTCAGAGCTGCCGGAGGTACTCCTTTCATCTGCCTTGGATGTTGTTGCTGGCATCCCTTATGAAGGGTGTCTGACTATGTTCTTTATCTTTCTGCCTTTGCCTTGCAACCTGATAAGAGTTTCTTTGTCCCATCTACTGACTTACTTTCCAGAAGATGGTAGGAGTGTCTCTGCTGCCTTGTTCTTTGCTATTGCAACTCCTCTGTTAGCCTATTTATAGGTTCATAGGTTCATACTAGGCTATCTGCCCGAGGGCATTTACAAGCCTAGCCCATCGTTTTGTGGCTTACGCCACCCCTTTAGTATGGGGAACTATACCCATTATTTTGCTGTGCCTCTGTCGAGCAGTGACACTGAGGTTATCCCTGGGGTATATCTGTGATCTCCCATCCATTGGTCAAGATTTCTCTTGAACAAGGCCAGCGAGGTGCTCTGCCTCACATGTACAAGACAACCAGTATTCTTTCCTAGCCTGGTCCGTCTTTTCTATCTCCCACTTTTTCCTGCACTCCTCCTTTCTTTTTATGACTTCCTGGACTTCTGCATTTCTCCACCATTTTCCTTATATACCTTATTTCTATACCTGGCTCTACCACATATCTGTTCTGTAGTATTTGCACATGCTGTTTTGAGGTGCAGCCATTTTTCTTCAACTCCACCTATTTCCTCCTCTCTTCTTGGGTTGTTAGAGCCCTGATTAATTCCTTGAACTGTTGTGCTTTCTCTCCAGTCAACATCCAGGTCTTCAGTCTGGTCTCTGTTGACCTTAGAGCCTTCTCTGACCACTGCTTTCAGCTAATTGTGGCAACCAGTGGTTTAGGCATTAACTGACTGTTTCACTGTGGATGACTTTGCACTGATTCTACCCCATTGCCCTTTCATTACTGGGAGGAAGTCTACCTGACTTGCATGTTGGCCACTTTTGTATGTGATCTTGTGTCTGATTCTCTTTCTGAACCATGTGCTGGCTACTATCAAGCCATTTGCCATCTAGAAATCTAGAATTTATTCCTGTTACCTCACCCATGTGTACCCAGACAGTTCTATATCCTGTGTTGTCTGTCTGTCCCTTTATGTGCATTCAGGTCACCCATTATTAACACCAATTCCTGTTGTTCTGCTTTATCTAATAGGTCCTGCAACTGTTGCATGAATGCACTCTTTTTCTCACTCTCACAATCCTGAGGTGGAGCCTGAGCCTGAGGCTGAGATTATGAATACCACTCTATCATTACACTAGAATCTGATTGTCATGATTCTGTCAGTAATTCTAATGACATTCCTCACAATCTTCTGAAGCCTCTCCCTCACCACAATTCCCAAAGCATTTCTAGCCTGTCTTCCTCCTGAGAATTAGACTCTGGATCCAAAGCAAAGTGGCTTTGCTGTACTGCCTTTCCATTTTGTCTCCTGTATACAGATGATGTCCAGCCTCCTCCTTACCATCATGTCATCCTCTTCCAAGCCTCGTCCTGTCAGTATACCTACAATGAGTGTAGCAATTCTTAATTCGTATTTGGCAGGTTGATTGGTTTTATGTCCAGCATTCCCTCAACAAAGCTATCCCATGTAACCCAAGGTGGGATACTGGCCAGCCAGTAGTTTATTGACCCAGAGCTGATGGGCTTTATGGTGGGCACACACTGGCCATCGGGGCAAATACACTCCTCCTACCATTACTATGGGTCCCTGGTGGACATCAGTGTAGGCCAGGTCCTCAACCCCCTGGTAAATACCCATTCCCATTTTGGCAACATTAGTCAACATGACAGAATCACCTAGAGTCATATTTTATGCCATCAAGTGGCTAGCCCTGCCACAGCATGCAGTCTGTGACCAGTGTTCTCCTATCTTGAGAATACTGCACACCACAGAAGATGCCCAAAGTGGCTGGTCTATTCATCTCTTCCCCTTATAAGGCACCATCTAGAGTCAGTCCTGCTACCACAACTCCATTCTTAGGTGAGTTTGAGCTGGAAATACTTGGCATGTTTTCAGAGGTGGGTGGAACCCCATAGAGACAAAGAGAGAACATGCAAACTACAAACAGGCATTGGTTGGAGGTCAGGATCGCACCTTAACCATTATGCCATCTGGTCTCTTATGCATAACTGGTTAGTAATACTGAAAAATCATCCCTGCTCATCTCAGGTGCATGTGCAGTTCTGTAATGTAGCAGTTGTAGTAAATTGTGTGCGTCTTGTGACAAATAACAGAGCAGAGCCACTAGAACACATGGAATACAGATACCCCTGGGTGATGTGCAGTAGTGCTCCTTGGACTGAGCTTTCATAACATATAAATATATGATCTTATCAATGTGATATAAGAAGCAAAAATTACTGAAGTAGTATAAATATTGGTAAATATACACATTGTGGCACTCCACACAGCAAAGCTACACAGCATGGAAGTAGATTGTGAGAATAACCACACTTGGTCAGCATAAAAATATGGAGGAGAAGGGATGCATGGAATAATAAATGTAGAACAAGCAGAGGAAATCACACAAGGGAAAATTCATAGGAGAGTGTGAGGTGGGTTAAGATGGTAAATAAAGACATTTTATATATATTTTTTGGGGGGTAGATTTATAGAGAAGGGGTTGAGTAATGTATGCAAGGGAAAATTGTGTATGGAAAGAGGGTTTATGACAATCTGCAAAGGCAGACATTTTGTGAAACAATACCAACAAATGAAGTTGGTTGTGCACATATGAGAGTAGGGTGGCAAGATATGGGCACATATGTACAGAATTTGAATAGATGACATTGGAGAGAGTTAGACCAAGCACAAAGTACACAGCATGACACACTAGGAATTGGGGTCGCACATGGCTGGGAGTTAGACTAGTGTTCTGCCTGCAGATGGGATGCCACCCCAGCTCTGAGAGAGCAGCTTATGAGGGACTCTTACCATGTATTTGAGTGTAACCAGTGATGATAGTTAGGTCACCCTCTTGGGGAAAATTTGAGGGGCCTGTCATGTTAGCAAATGGTCTGTTCACTCTAGGTGTGGCAAATGGTCTATTCACTCTAGGTGTGACTCAATGTGGCCAGTGAGTTGCCTAACCTGAAGTTCCACCACATTGTCAACTAATTTCTGCAGCTGTTTCTGGTCACTGGTGTGTGGCTACAGCTGTCCATATAATAGGGATCTTCACCACTGCCAGGTGAAACAACCAAATCATCAACATCAGACTCACCATGTGCTACATCAGGTGAATGTTGTGATGAAGCTGTCTGATCATCCTCTTCCTCATCAGATGACACTGCTTAGTTAAAACACTCAAGTGTGATAGCCATTTCTGTGCATTTAAAGTGTTTTTTGATTGTATCTGGTTTATTTTCTGAAAAAAAAAAAAAACTTGTTTTCCTGCCTTTCTAAACTAGTATAGTCCAGTTTTCAGGTTAGCGCTGAATTCAGGGCTGTGTTACAAGTTTCTGTGTTTGCCCATACCTTACTTGGATAGAAGGAAGTTTCTCTGTACACCTGTGAGAGAGGGGAGCTTTGAGCAGCCTATCTGTCCCTGGATGTGTGGTTTCAGCCCAGAAATTAGTAGTGCATTGGCCATTTTGGGCTAATTTCTATCTCTTTCATTTCCCTGCTATAAAACCTGCATT
Organism: Protopterus annectens; assembly: GCF_019279795.1. Taxonomy (NCBI): domain Eukaryota; kingdom Metazoa; phylum Chordata; order Ceratodontiformes; family Protopteridae; genus Protopterus; species Protopterus annectens. The sequence continues at coordinate 785,720,848 of NC_056733.1, read as the reverse complement.
TGCAAGGTTTTTCTGCTTGTATACAGCTCAGCAAGCTCCTGTCTGGTGCCCTGCAGAGTTCTACAGCAGCACAGAGACAAAAGAGAGACTTTGGAGTGATTAGGTATCATTTTTCTGCATTTTCTTGCTGCCTTTAGCGAATTCCACCTAAAACGCCGATGTTTTTAGTTTCTGTGATTTAAAAAGCTTGTTTCAGCTACATATTGTACTTATTTTACTGCCTGCACTTTAACAAAGTTGTTTTTCTGTTTAAATTACCTGTTTAACTGTTGTAGGGTACACACACAAGGGTAATAGCCATTTCTGTGCATTTAAAGTGGTTTTTGATTGTATCTGCTTTATTTTCTGAAAAAAAACAAACAAAAAATATATATATATATATATATATATATATATATATATATATATATATATATATATATATATATTTGTTTTCCCACCTTTCTAAGCTAGTATAGTCCAGTTTTCAGGTTAGTGCTGAATTCAGGGCTGTGTTACAAGTTTCTGTGTTTGGCCATACCTTACTTGGATAAAAGGAAGTTTCTCTGTTCACCTGTGAGAGAGGAGAGCTTTGAGCAGCCTATCTGTCCCTGGAGGAGTGGTTTCAGCCCAGAAATTAGTAGTTTATTGGCCATTTTGGGCTAATTTCCATCTCTTTCATTTCCCTGCTATAAAACCCGCATTAGCTTGGTTTTTGTGTGCCAGGCAGCACCGGTTAGCTAGGGTATAACTATTCCTGGCTCCACAAAGTCTACTCTTCAAGTTTTCCCTTGGAACTAGACAAACTTTCAAGTTAAGCACTCAAACCATTCACTTCTCAGCCCGGCACTTGCTCAAAACTCAAAGCAAGCACTAATAAACCTTAGCACTAGACCCTCCCCCATACTGTAGAGAAGGACAAGGCTCTTCAAGGCTATTCGACCTTACTGGCCAATCAGTAAAACAGCTCACTGTACCTATCCAGGCATGTCCAAAGGGCAATTTCAGGTGTACTCTCCGGTCCAACTGGTGAATCTGGGCATTTTGAGGCAATGTTACAACTGCTTCATGTACACAGACAACCCTCTCCTCCTACCACCAAACACTAATACATGCGAGAGATGCAAACTGGAGGCTAAGCTCTCTCAACCCAAGACTGGACCAGACAGTCAAGAGGAGAAGGGAATTACTTGCATCACACCACCAGTCTCAAATAGACCTAAGAAACCAGCATGGCAAAAAACACACATAAATACACAAAAACATACTCGGAGGCTCTAATTAAAAATCTGCAAAAGCAACAGAGACCTCCAAAGCAGACATCCAAGCAACCTCCACCCCCAACACAAACCATGAAACACATACTTCACAAAACCAGTGTGCCATGCAATCACAGCCCTTAAGGCAAAATAACATACCCAACACACCAGTAATAGGTGACTCTATAGTCAGGCACACTGACGTCCCACTCACTAGGCTGAAAAAGGAGAAGGTTACTGCTAGCTGCCTGTCGGGTGCCAGGATCCACCACATAACACAAGCACTCAGGTCACTCCAGAACAAGTACATATATGACTCTGTCATTGTCCATGTTGGTGTGAATGACCTGAGCCGTACCTCCCTGGACTACATGAAAAGAGACATGGAAGAGCTCTCTGACCACGTAGCCCAGTCCGATATGACCCTGACCCTGAGTAGCATCCTGTCCTCACCAAGAATGATACCACGGTATAGAGAAAAAATTATCAATTTCAACAATTGGCTAGGCTTCTGGTGTCATTCAAAGGGGATCCAGTGTCTGTCAGCCTGGGATGACATCCTCGACAAGCCACGCTGCTTCGCTAGAGACGGCTTGCACCTGTCACCCTTAGGCTTTCGAATACTGGCCAAGGCTCTTGCCACCCCCATAGTGCCTTTTTTAGGCAAGGCTCAAAAGACAAACCCACCGCCGTAAATAGCACAAGTAATAAAAAACTGAGGGTAATGCTACTCAATGCCAGAAGTCTAAACCTCAAAATGCATGCACTTAAGGCACTCCTCAGTATGGAGAAAATCGATATATGTGCAGTAACAGAAACCTGGTTTAAGGCTCCAGAGAACACCCCAGCACTACCAGGCTACAACTCATACTATACATTTTGGCCACAAAACCCGGACCGAAATACAAAATGCGGGGGCATATCCATATTCATCAAGTATACCCACACCTCCAGGTTAGTGGCACAGCACGATGATTCAGAGATCATCTACGTGCAACTAACAATGGGCAGAACTGCAATTCAAATTGTAGCTTCCTACAGATTACCCACCATATACCAGGACCCCCATTCCACATTTCTGGAAACACTGGGAAACATAAAAGTCCTACCAAACACCATGATATTGGGTGATTTCAATTACCCAAACATTAACTGGGAGAACTACTCAAGTACTAATTCCCTTGCCCAACATTTCCTAGAATTTACAAGCTCAAACACCCTGGATCAACTGGTCAACACCTCCACCAGAGGTGACAACATATTGAACCTGGTCATCACCAACATGGGCGACTGGTGTTCCAAACCGGAGGTCAACCCCTCGCTGGTTAGATCTGACCATAAACTAATCACTCTGGATATCCACATTCCACCCCCACCCCCATTCAAAGAAACCACCGTGAAAAACTTTTCAAAAGCAAACTTTATGTTACTTAAGACCGAGGTGGAAAGTTTCAAATCCCCCATGCTAAAGGATAACACTGCCCAAGCTGCAAATCCTTTACTAATGCACTCTATGGGCATCTACAACAATGCATGGATCATGCTATCCCAAGCAAAACCAAGACTCACTCCTCCAAGAAAAGGACCCCTGCCATAAAACAAGCTATACAATAGAAGGAGGAAACTAGTACGGAAAAGAGTAAAATCCCAAGAGGGGAAGACATCCCTGATCAGTATCAGCAAGAAGTTACGATCCCTCATAAAATCATCCAAGGATAGCTTCGAAAGAAAAACTGCCAAGGACTCCAAAGATAACCACAAGGCATTCTTTTGCTATGTCAAGCATCTAAGTGGCAATTCCCAGATCTGCTCGGCGTTAGTGCAGAAAGGCACAAAATACACTGAACCGACTGATATCACCAACATCCTGGCAGACAGATTCAGTGCAAACTTCACCACCATCTCACCCCCAAAAGGGCCCATAACCATACCAGAAGAATGTAGTGCCCCTGAAATCACAGACACTCAGGTTAAAACAGCCCTCTCCAAAGCCAAAAACACAGCATCATTGGGACCGGACGGTGTCCCAGGCTGTGTCCTACATGAGCTCAAAGATGAAGTAACCCCTCACCTAAACACACTGTTCAAACTCAGCCTCTCCACAGGCTATGTGCCCATAAAATGGCACACAGCAACAGTTATTCCACTCCACAAAGGTGGAGCCACAACAGACCCCAGGAACTATCACCCTATAAGCTTGACTAGCTTGGTCTGCAAGGCTATGGAGCGCATCATCATGGATCTCATTAACAGAGAGATTGGGAACCTCCAAACACTGGACACTACCCAGTTCGGCTTTGTTAAGTGCAGATCATGCCTCCTAAACCTGGTGGACTTCTTTGAGACAGTTTCCAAGGCTATAGGCAACGGAAAGGTGGTCCATACAGCCTACCTAGACCTAGCAAATGCCTTCAACACCATTTCCCATTCTGGTATTATAGACAAGCTCATCAGCCTGAACATAAACCCCTACATCATGAGATGGGTTGCCAACTGGCTCACAGACAGAATCTGCATGGTAAGAGTTGCGGGAGCTAGGTCTGACTAAACCAGTTGCATGTGGCATTCCCCAGGGCTCAGTCTTAGGACCCCTCCTGTTCGGCATATACTTCTCAGAGGTACAGGCAAGCACAGGAGGACTATGGCTGACCAAGTTCGCAGATGACTGCAAACTAGGGGCTATAATTGACTCTCCAGCTGGCAGAGACATCCTCCAAAAGGGTCTCACTGAGACAGATACCTGGTGTCAAAACCATGGCCTCAAGCTAAAAGCCAAAAAGTGCATAGTCATCCCCTTTGGAAAAAATAAAGTACCCATAAATTACCACATAGGTGGTAGCCCCTTAAATACGGAAGATGAAATAAGGGATCTGGGGACCCAAGTAGATAGTAATCTCTCCTTTGATAATGACATTGCCAAAGTGGTTAGAAAATCCTTCTATGTGGCCCACCTAATCACAAAAGGGTTTGCATCCAGATCAAAAAAGGTAATTGTGCCCCTCTATGCATCACTCATCAGACCCATCATACTGTACAATGCCCCATTTGGGATGTACCTTACAAGACACCTGCAACAGCTGGAAAGACCACAGAAGTACCTCACCAAGAGGATCACTGGCCTCAAACAGATACCCTATGCAGCTTGACTGAAGAAACTCCAGCTGTACTCGGTTGCATACCACCTACTCAGAGGTGATCTCTGCCTGACATACAAGGCCATGTCCAACCCAGAATTGATGGACATGCTCCACCTAAACAAAACCATATCCCCTTGAGCCACACACTCTAGGGATCTAAACCTCACCACAACAATAAATAGGACGTGCTGGAGGGATAGATACCTGTCCCAAAGATTTCCCATGCTCTGGAACAAGATTCCAATCTACATTAGGCAGAGCTCCTCACTAACACTCTTCAAGAGAAACCTTAACGAGTGGATGGGAAACAGGATGTTTACCCCGGGAGTCACTTCAGTGGCTCTGCTGGACAGAGGCACAAGGAACTAATCTAAGGTGGCAGTGAAAGCCAACACATTCTGGCTAGGCTTATAAATGCCTTTGGGCAGATAGCCTAGTACCTACCTATAAACCTATGAACCTATAAAAGTTGCCATAAGTATGGCATGTTATTGAAAGAAGTCAGCTAGAAATCAGGTAGTAATTCTAAGCACCCGGAGTTGCTGTCAGAGGTTCTGGACTTCTGTGACATGCCAGCTAGTTGAGACATATCTGTTCTTAAGCTAAAATATAAAAATGCACAGAGTAAAACTAACTGATTGAGTTGGTATGTATCTAGTGGTATAAAATCATTAAACAATAAAAACAAAAAAACTTACAATACATCTCCAGGCATTCTCTTTGGACCATTGCTTTCCATTCCTGTAGCAACTCAGGCTGGCAGGCTGGCAGCACCTGTGATTATCATACTTAAGTTTGAAATATTCTGTGACCTGTGGAATGCCTGGAGAATTAGATAGCTTAAATCCCAAGTTATATGAGAATGCACTTTTTTGGGGTCCCTCATAATGACCCTGGAGCTGCTGCCCAAGGTCTCTCCAAAGGAGATAAAAAAATCTGCACCTCCTTTTCACATCATTTAGAATCTGTATGTCTTAATGTACAAGTGATATAACAAAATGGCAGACAGTCCACATATCTGGACATTCATGAATGGCATTCCACTCAATAATTCACTACTCAGTTGTGTGACATGTGGTCACATATATCTATTGTATATTAACCTTGACATTTCTTGAAGACAAATCTCTCTTGAGTTAGTTACATATTAAACATGTAGTGTCCAGAAATGTGATTAAGTGATTTACAGATATTTTATTTTACACAGTTGTTAACAAGGTAAACCCACAAGTGTCCCTTTTTAGGGCAACCTAGGAGCACTGTCTGGTTAAGTACCTTGCTCAGAGTGGCATAGTACTTAAATCAAAACCCTGGTTACAGAAAGCAGCTGATTAATAGTTTCTAGCCTTAATTGTATGCATGAGCTGCCACATGTTCATGCTACAAGCCCTTATTTGCCTTAGTAATCTGTAAAATGGTATAAAACTGTGGAGTTTGGAGTGTTGTGGCCATTCTGTTTGCATTCATTTCACAAGGTTTCAGTGTTGTGTAGTGGTTGTCTGACAGGTTTTAGCAAACATAAACCTATGAAAACAGCTGTGCATTGTAGTGGATTTTTCAAGTAAGGTATATGTTTTACTTTCTGGAAATTGGTCTCAGATGTAAGAATTATGATAGAAATTAAGTTATGTTTCCTAGGTGTATTTGTAGATTGTTCATAGGTTCATAGGTCCATAGGTAGGTACTATCAGCCCAAGGGCCTAAGTAAGCCTCGCCAACAAAGTTCCCTGGCTTACACCAACCCAAGAAAGTTAATTTCCTGTGCCTCTATCGAGCAGAGCCACAGAAGTGATCTCCGGGGTGTATTTCCTATTTCCCATCCACTCATCAAGATTTTTGTTGAAGAGTGTTAATGAGGAACTTTGCTTGACACCACAATAAACAGGACATGCTGGAGGGATAGATCCCTATCCCAGAGACTTCCCATACTCTGGAACAGGCTACCCATCTATGTCAAGCAAAGTTCTTCATTAGCACTCTTCAAGATGATGAGTGGCTGGGAAATAGGAAATACACCCCGGATATCGCTTCTGTGTCTCTGCTCGACAATGGCACAGGAAAATAACTTTCTTGGGTGGCGTAAGCCAGGGAATCTTGTTGGCTAGGCTTTCATAAGCCCTTGGGCCGATAGCCTAGTACCTACCTATGAACCTATGGGTAGCTTGTTCCAGATTATGGGAAGTCTCTGGGACAGGAATCTATCCCTCCAGCAAGTCCTGTTTATTGTGGTGACAAGGTTTAGGTCTCTAGAGCGTGTAGCTTGGAGGGATTGGGATTTCTTTAGGTGTAGCATGTCCAACAGCTCTGGGTTTGACATAGCTTTATATGTTAGGCAGAGATCACCTCGGAATAGGCAATATACTACAGAGTAAAGCTGGAGTTTTTTGAGACAATCAGTGTAGGGCATCTGTTTGAGGCCAGTAATCCTCTTTGTGAGGTACTTCGGTGGCCTTTCCAGCTGCTGCAGATGTCTTGTGAGGTACATTCCAAAAGGGGCATTGTACTCTATAATAGGTCTAATGATTGTCGAGTAGAGGGGAACAATGACCTCTTTTTTCTGGATGAGAACCCTTTTGTGATGAGGTGTGCCATGTAGAAGGATTTCCTGACTACTGTGGCAATGTGTTTATCAAAGGAGAGACTACTGTCTACCTGGGTCCCAAGGTCTCTTATCACACATTCAGTGTTAAGAAGACTGCCACCTATGTGGTAGCTCATGGGTACAGAGTTTTTACCAAAGGGGATAACAATGCACTTTTTGGCATTGAGCTTGAGGCCATGGCTCTGACACCAGGCATCTGTCTCAGTGAGGCCCTTCTGTAGGATGCGTACATCATTTGGGGACTCAACTATAGCTCCTAGTTTGCAGTCATCTGCAAACTTCATTAGCCAGAGGCCTTCTGTGTTAGCCTGCAATTCAGAGAAGTAGATACCAAACAGGAGAGGTCCCTGGACTTATCCCTGTGGTACTCCACTTGTCACTGGTTTGAAATCAGATTTGGAGTCTGCAACTTTTACAGTGTGGGTTCTGTCAGTAAGCCAGTTGGCGACTCATCTTGTGACATAGGGATTTATACCTAGTTTAGTGAGTTTAGCTATAATTCCAGAATGGGGGATGGTGTTGAAACCCTTGGCGAGGTCAAGATAGGCTGTGTGAACCACCTTACCCTCGTCTACGGCTTTGGTGACTGCCTCAAAGAAGTCAACCAGGTTCAGGATGCATGATCTGCCTTTCACAAACCCGAACTGGGTGGGGTCCAGTGTTTGGAGGTTACCAATTTCTTTGTTTATGAATTCCATGATGATACGTTCCATGGCCTTGCAGACCAGGCTCGTCAGGCTAATAGGGCAATAGTTCCAGGATCAGTGATGGCTCCCCCTTTGTGGAGTGGGATAACTGTTGCTGTACATCATTCAATAGGCACAAAGCCTGACATGAGGCTATAATTGAACATGGTGCTTAGGTGGGGAGACAGTTCATTCTGAAGTTCGTGTAAAATGCAGCCGGGGATATTGTCTGGTCGCATGGATGCTGTGTTTTTGTCTTGAGAGAGTGCTGCTTTTGTGTTTAAAATTTTTTTTATTCTTGCCCTAGATGTTTACTGACTACAATTATACTTCATGTGCTGTGGTGGGCTGTAACTGTGGTATGCCAGCAGACCATTTTATAGGTTATCCTCTGTCAGGTTGTAGGTTTTATTTCAGCACACATTACTGGGCTTCCATACTAAGAATATATGAATGAGCAGAAAAGGTCCATTCTTATTACCTGTACACATATATTTTGCAATCACCACATGTTCTATATATCTAAATAGGAGTCAGCATATTCACAGGATGAGACAGTGAAAGGACAGAGGATTTCAGAAAAGCTAAAAACAATATCCTGCTGCAGGTCATCGGGTAGCAAGACCTACAATTAATTGGTAGAGTGGTGCAGACCAACTGTGGAGGTATCAGGTGTGGCAGTCCATCAGTGGAATGGGTGGTCACTGTAGGCCAGTGTGTATATTGTACCTAGTCAGCCACTGTAGTCAGACAGCATGTGCATATAAGCTACTGTGCATGTACGAGATCAGTGCCATTTTATATAGTCAGTCAGTGTGAGGGCTAGCTTGAATGGAGATGCAGATGTGAGTGTGTTAAAAGTAATGAGTCAGTAAGCATATGAAGTTTGAAGTATATGTTCCAGTTACAGCTTCCAATGTTTTTATGTACAATAAATGACTTAAACCCATCCCATGCCTCAGTGTCTCATTTGAATATATGTGACATGTGACACGGGGTCACAATGGGATCCAAAGTTGAAGCAGCTCACAAACCATGAGGAGCGCAGTTAGAAGTGGAGTAATATACAGGAGAGAACTTGCAAACAAGTCAGCTGTTATTCAAAGGTACTTAAATTCATTTAAATGATTTTCAGTTGCCAAACATATGGCATAGCATTCAAAGTGTTAAAAAATAATTATCGAGTTATTCTAAACGGTCTATATTAGATGATCGATCTTTTAAAAGTCCAACTGTCATATGATATGATCGAAGTTTTGAAAGTTCAAATGTTTTAATGTACAGCGCGGAATGGGAAGATTTCCCTTTTCTGCACTGTAGTGCAATCTCGGAGTTGGTATATTTAAAGAGTGGGGGTGTGAGGGGTGTAGAGTGGCTTGCCCCCCTGCTTAAAATGTTCAGGTAGGTTATTTGTGTAGTCTATTTTTTTTTATTAGATTTTCGAACTTTTAAAAGTTCGGTCATATAGTGTCGACCATATGACAGTTGAATTTTTGAAAGTTCGACTATCTAATACAGACCCATTCGAAATGTCCAAGATAGCGACATAATGATTAAAGTGTTTGAAGTAATCTCCAAAGTGTTTAAAATGTTCAAAAAGGCTAAAATGTCTGAAATTTTTTTGTAATGTACTACGTTTGCAGTAACTAAGATTTTTTTGAAGTGTCCGAAGTGTCTGGAGTGTTCGAGGTAGTTGCAGTGTTAAAATAAAACATTTTCAGAGTGATTGTTGTGCACTTGAGCAAAATTACAAGTACCTGGTCTATGCTTATGTTTAAAAGAAATTTGTCGTTATGACATAGGGATTTTGCAGACCTGAACCGCTAGTGTTTGATAATAATATTGCAGAGAACTGGAGAGTGTTTGAGCAAGAATATGATATTTTCATACAGACTGCATTGTCTGGTAAAGATGCACGTACAAGAGTATTTATATTTCTCAATTTAGCTGGCTCAGAAACCATTGAGCGAGAACATTCATTTGTGTATGCACCTGCTGTATGTGCAGGGGAGGGGGAGAACTGCCATACTGTGATAGAGGCTAAAACGTGGGAAGATTCTGAGTGCTTAAAACGTTAATTTAGAGAAATGTGTAAACCTCAAATGAATGTTACAATGGAAAGACACAAGTTTTATACAAGAAATCAAAAGCCTGGAGAAACTATTGCAGCATATATTACCAACTTAAGAAATAAATCCAAAACATGCAGATTTGGTGATCTATGAGATGAGCTGATAAAAGACCGTCTTATATATGGTGCAGTGAGAAAGATTTTGCTTCAAGATAGTGAATTAACACTGAGCGAAGTCATAGAGATTTGCCAAATAAAATACATGAGCTTGCAGAAACACATACAAATATGCTTATGAGTGAGAAAACCATGTTTGCAGTATCTGATAGTGCGAATGTTGATAGTGTGCAGCAGAAAGTTAAGATGGTAAAGAAATATAAACTGAGAAGTAGTGCCACACCCAACCTCATTGTTAACTGATGCAGTTCTGGAGGCAGTCATGAACCTAAACGGGGAAAGTGTTTAGCTTTTGGAAAGCAATGTCACAAATGTCAAAAGTGGAATAATTTCAAAAGGTTTTGCAAATCTAAAGTGTTGCAGACATATTACAAGAGAGTATTCAAAGAAGTAAGTAGATCAGGTAGAGACTGTAGCAAACTCTGAGAGCTATGAGGAAACTTTCTATGTTGATGGTGTCTCTGTGATCGATGAAACAGTTAGTAGAGTAGATTATCAGTTGTCAGCAAAGAGCAAAATATTTTGTATTGTACAAATTAATGAGAAACCCGCAGAGCTTAAAGTAGACACTGGATCTAAGTGCAATGTTATATCAGCACAAGCTGGTAAGAAACTTGATTCAGCAAACTAATTGCTTATGGTGGTGAAGAGATTCAGACTGCTGGAGGAATAGTTCTTTCATGTCATTCTGCTGGAAGCAGCTATGACTTGAAGTTTTACGTAGTCAAAAGACACGTGCAGTCACTGTTAGGCCTCAAAGACAGTCTTAGAATGGAAATGATTTCATTTAATAAAGAGGTTCACCACATAAATATGAAGAACAATGATAGTTTTATACAGACTATTTTTAGTGAACATGCTGATATTTTCAAAGACAAGCTTGGTAAACTTCCAGTCACATATTCCATGAAGTTAAATCATGAAGTACGTCCAGTTGTCAGACCAGCATGGAAGATTCCAGTAGCAATGCAGAGTAAAGTAAAAGCAGAAGTAGACAAAATGGTGAATTTAGGTATCTTTACTCCAGTAGAAGAACAGACTGAATGGATATCCTCCATGATCATAGCTCATAAGAAAAGCTCAGATGATATTCAAATATGAATTGATCCAAGAGACTTAAACAAAGCACTTACGTGTCCTCACCTTCTGATACAGACAGTAGAAGAGGTACCTGCTATCAAGACAAAGTCCACTGTTTTCTCAGTCTTAGATGCAAACAGTTCTTTTTGGCAAATTTCACTGGATCTCAAATCTTCATTGTTAACCACATTCAATACATCATTTGGTAGGTACAGATTTTTGAGAATGTCATTTGGAATCAATTCTGCTAGTGAAGTCTTTCAATGTGCTATGGAGCACATTTTTTCTGGTTATCCATGTGCTATTATAGTTGACGACATTGTTGTCAGGGGCAATGGTGAATATGAACATGAAATAAATCTCAGTACTAGACCGTGCACGTGAAGTAAATCTTAAACTGAATCCTCAGAAATGTAAATTCAAATTGAAAGAAGTTACTTATGTGGGACATTTGTTTAGCAGTTCTGGCTTACAAGCAGATCCATCTAAGCAAACAGCAAATCTTGAGATGCCAGTTCCAGAGAATGTCACATCTTTACAACGTTTTCTAGTGGTCAATTATTTAGGAAAGTTCATCCCAGACTTGAGTGAGCTTTCTGCACCATTACATGAGCTGACACACAAAAATGTAGACTGATCCTGGTTGGAACAACACCAAAGAGCATTTGATATTCTGAAGAAAACAATTGCCAGTCCACCCACATTGAGATATTATGATGTTCACAAACCTGTAACTCTTTATTGTGATGCTTCAAAGTATGGCCTTGGTGCAGCATGTCTTCAAAAAGGCATACCAGTAGCCTATGCATTAAGAACTTTAACCCAAACAGACATGTATTATGCACAAATATAGAAACAACATTTGGCAGTAGTGTTCGCATGTCCAAAGTTCAGTGATTATATGTATAGCAGACCTAGCCAAATAGAGATTGATCACCAGCCACTAGTGTCAATTTTGACAAAAGCAATGCATACCACCCCAGCACAATTGCAGCGCATGATGTTAAATTTGCAAAAGTACAATTTCAATCATCATCATCATCTTCTTTCGGCTGTTCCCATTAGGGGTCACCACAACGGATCATCTGTTTCCATTTCTTCCTGTCCTCTGCATCCTGCTCTGTCACACCAGTCACCTGCATGTCCTCTCTCACCACATCCATAAACCTTATCTTAGGCCTTTCTCTTTTCCTGTTACCTGGTAGCTTCATCCTTAGCATCTTTTTCCCAATATACTCAGCATCCCTCCTCAGCAGATGTCCAAACCAACGTAATCTTGCCTCTCTGGCTTTGTCTCCAAAACTTCCAACCTGGGCTGACCCTCTAATATACTTATTCCTAATCCTGTCCACCCTCGTCACAGCCAGTGCAAATCTTAACATCTTTAACTCTGCCACATCCAGCTCTAACTCCTGCCTTTTTGTCAATGCCACTGTCTCCAACCCATACAACATAGCTGGTCTCACTACCCTCTTGTAGACCTTCCCTTTCACTCTTACTGGTACTCGTCTGTCACAAATCACTCCTGACACTCTTCTCCACCCACTCCATCCTGCCTGTACTCTCTTTTTCACCTCTCTTCCACACTCACCATTACTCTGAACTATTGATCCCAAGTATTTAAACTCATCCACCTTCGCCACCTCTACTCCTTGCATCCTCACCATTCCTCTATCCTCCCTCTCATTCACACACATATATTCTGTCTTAGTCCTGCTGACCTTCATTCCTCTTCTCTCTAGAGCATATCTCCATCTCTCCAGGGTCTCAAACACCTGTTCCCTACTCTCACTACAGATCACAATTTCAATATTGTTTACAAAAAAGGCAAATACTTATTCCTTGCTGATGCTTTGTCACTAACACCCAGATAAATGACAGAGCAGCATGAAAAAGAAACTGCAGACTTTGAAGTCATGGAAGTCAGAAATTTTTGTCATCACATCATAATGAACTAAGAAATCACACACTTGAGACCCAATTCTCCAGAAGCTAAAAAACATTATCAGTCAAGGATGGCCAGCATGACAAATCAGTTTACCACTTGACATTCAGCAGTATTTTCCTTAATGAGATGAGCTCATGATGGAAGATGGAATCATCATGAAAGGTCCAAAAGTGGTAATTCCTAAAGCATTACAACAGAAATATATCAAAATTTTGCATAGTGGTCACCCAGGTACTGATTCAACCAAAAGAAGGGCAAGAGGCATTATATTTTGGCCTTCTACGTGCAAAGATATAGAGAAGGAAACTCTAGCATGTTCAATTTGCAACAGCACCAAACCACATCAACAAAAAGAACCACTTCAACTACACCAGATTCCTGAATTACCATAGTCGACAGTGTGGCGAACCAACATGTTGCCAGCCCAGCTAGCTGGAATTTTGTAAATAATTATATGTCACTTGAAAATATTAATATGGTTTATATAGAAATGTGTCACTGCTAGCCCAGCTATTTGGAATTTTGTAAATAGTCATATATTTGTGAACATTGATATGATCCATGGGCTTGTCTTACAAATGCAAGAGAACTATATGTTATGTGCTGAGCTTCAAGAATCTAACCACAGTGTACCCTGCTGGAGAACAGCAGAAATGTATATGGACTATATGCCTTTGCAAATGTATGTTTTCATAGTAGAAGTTAACTTTTAAAACTCTAAGAAAATAAGTCAAAAAGTAAAGAAAGAGTTTTACAAAGTGCTATAAAGTAAATTAATACAGCAAAGAGGCAGAATGTCTGCAGCTAGAGGTTTCTTTCTATTGTCTGGAAACAGAAATAATTACAGGTTTCAAACATAAAAGTGTTTAACTACTTTACGACTTCCAGTTCCAGGCAAACTTCTGACAAATAAGTATTTTTGACACAGAGGTGACAAAGAATGATGTATTCTGAGATAACCCAGCAAAAATGTTTGATAGTAACAGAGAGTGAGTCTGTGCATTTTGTATCTTGTCTTTAGACATGTAAACATTCATTCAGCACTTGTATTTGCCTGGATCTGTAAATAAGACTTTAATTACATTGATTTTTCTTAGATATAGATAGGGCTACAGTAAAGATTAGTTTAGATTTTTTTTGTATTTATTTGAGACTGTCCTGCAATGTTGTTTTAAATTATTTCCTGTGATTCTGAAATCTGTTATCACTGTGTTGAGTTATTGAGTATTGTCTTGCGCTTTTATTATTTATTATTAAATATATTTAAACCTTTTAATTTGTTTAGAGCTATTTAAGCTCTTACAGTACTTGCATATGTATTTGGTGACACTGTACCGGCCACTCTTGAATAGCCTTAGTTTGGTCACACTTACCATTTGGTAATAGTCACACTGCACAGTAGAACTGGTCACCCTTTGGGAAGGGCCTTAGAGTAGTTGATAAAGAGCTGGTTGGTGGCAGTGATTACTACCTTATAATCTGGGAAAAAGGGGGCATAGCTAGTAAACCTGTGCCAGCCTTCCCCAGGAGTGTCTGTGTCTGTATATAAATCAAATCTCAAAGTGTGTGCATGTCAGCTGCTTGGGCAGGGATGCAAAGCACTGGTTGGAGAGAGAGGGTGCTTGAGGTTTTGGCTTGACCACTCGCCTGAGATATTAACCCTATAGCTGTGCCAGTGGGGAGTCTTATTGGGGATCTGGAGATAGAGGAAGAAACCAGCCCTAGACTGACTGTGATCTCTGTGTGCACTTAAGGGAAATTCTACTTTACTGTGTGTGTACTTGTCATCTTCTCAATGTGCACGTACCTCACTTGTGCTAGTGGTGAGGACTGAGGTGCCTTGATTACTGGTCCAATGCAGAGGCATCAGATATTAATTGTTTGGCAGTGGTGGGATAGCCACATCACATATTAATTGGTTGATAGTGGTGAGATAGCCACATCACATATTAACTGGCTTGCAGTGGTGTAGATATTCAATTCCTTTAGCTTGCGTACAGTGATCACTGAAGGTGCTTGTACTCTTAACCGGCCATCCAGTGAGCATTCAAAGTTCATATCACAATTGTTTTATTTTTTTTCAGGGAGAACAGGCAAACGTCAGCAGAGGAATATGGCAAGCTGACAAGGAGCCAGTTGGCTGAGATGTGCCAGGCTAAAGGACTGGTGCATGCCAACCTGACTAAGGCAGACATGATTGCAGCTTTAGTCACACCTGCATCAGAGAATAGCAACCAGAAGGATGATCAGACTGGTCGTGTGGATGTACAATTCTCAGAGAATGGACAGCTCAACCTTTCCATAGAGGACTTAAACATTCATCTGGAGTTAAAGAGACTTGAGCTAGAGGCCAATAGTTTGGAAATAGAGGCAGCAGAGGGACTGAGGTGCTGAGAGACTGCGAAAAATGAGAAACTGCTATGCCTGGAAGCTGAGGAGAAAGAGAGGCAGAGGCAACATGAAAAGGAAATGCTGACTCTTTGCCAGAGTCATGGAGGTAATGGGGAAGGAAGTAACCGAATCCCAGAAGCAACAAAGGTCAGTAAATTTCTTCAACAATTTACAGAGGGGGATAATTTTGATAGTTTCATTCATATGTTTGAGAGGGTATGTAAACAGTATGATGTTGACCAAGGGCTTCGGGTATGGTTCCTGACCCCCTTCCTCCATGGTAAAGCTGCATCTCTTCTTTCCAAACTGTCTGATAATGACTGCTTAAATTATAATGCTGTAAAAAACTGTTTGCTATAATGTTTTAAGTTAACACCTGAAGCTTATAGGAAAAAGCTTTGAGCCCAGACGCAAGGCAGATGAAAGGGTGTGTGAATATGTTGCTGAACTAAGTACATATTTTCATAGGTGGGTGAGTGGATGTCAGATCACCACTTCTGGAGGGCTGGCAGACCTTTTGGTGATGGAATAAGCCCTTAGCACTTTGCCTGAGGACATGAGAATCTGGTTAGCTGATAGACAATGCCTTACTGTAGATGAACTGGGGAAGAAGGGAGACCTGTACCTAGCAAGCAGGGCATCCATGCACAGGAAAGGGGCACCCAGTACTGCTCATGGGTCTAAGGAAACCCATGGTTGGCAGCCCAGACTACTCCAATAGAATCTGGCAGTAGCAGGGGAAGCCACACGTCCAGGTACACATCCAGGACCTGGGGTTAAATGTTTTAAATGCAACCAGTGGGTCCATGTAGCATACAGATGTCCATGGAGGCAAGGTGGGGGACAAAAGGTGGGAGACCCAGTAAGTGGGAATGACAAAATGCCAACAAACATGAGACAACAAGGGTACCAAACTACCACCATTCAGCTGTCCTGATAGGGAATGATTTTGATAATGCAGTACCATGTGTTCATGCAGTTAAGTGCCATCAGGCTTGGAGACAAGCATGTGGGTCTGGTAGCTTGGGGGAGACCCAGAAAGACCACACACTTGTAGCCAGGACTGGTGAGGTGGTTACTTCAGGGAGGGAGCTATCCTGCAGCAGTGAGCCTGAAGGTGAGCCACAGCTGCTTGTGGGTAGTGATGTTCCGTTGGACAGAGTGACTGTAAGGGCAGAGGTGAGTAGTAGTACCCAGGCTGACAGTGAGGCACCTCTGTCAGAGGATACCAGACTTCCTGTGGAAGGGGAGCTGGGAAGGGTTACAAAGAGAGAGTTGAGACAGGCTCAGCTCTCAGACACTACATTACAAGGCCTGAGAGAAGTAGCTAGTGAAGCACCTGATTCTCAAGGGAAGGTGGAATATGTATACTGGGACAAAGGATTACTGTATAGAGAGTGGACCCCTGAGGGATGGCTAGAGGATGAGAGAATACAGCAGTTGGCAGTACCCAGAGCCTACCATCTGGCACTTCTAGCCATAGCCCATGATATTCCCTTTGCAGGACATATGGGCATAAAATGTACCAAGCGACGTATTATGCAGAACTTTTATTGGCCTGGGATTTCCAGAGATGTAACAGGGTACTGCAGGATCTTATGGACTCTGAATTTGCCTCACTACACTTTGAGAGCCTGACTGCTATTGATGATGTCACCAACACGACCGACGATATGGAGAGGCTGCATAAGTTGTTCGAAGAGATGGAGAAGGATTTTTTAAAACTAAAACGCCTTCAGGCACAGAGAATTCATTTCCAGTTTTGTCTGGATAAGAAAATTATTCCTCGTGGGTTACGTGTCTTTAATATGCCCAGTCAAGGACGCGAATATCCTGAATTACTGGTGAAGTGGCAAAAACTTAATATAGAGGTAAGCCGTAAATATTTACAGCTCCTCATAGACTTTTTTCTACCTGAAGAGACTGCTTTAACTGCTAATATAAATAAAGTGCAACAAACAATCTATAAGGAATATCCTGTCACTCTCGTTGAACCCTTATTTGAGAATCTTTTGGATGGCATTTCTGCCTTCGAACGTAAACTTCTACAACAAAAGAGACACAAAGCTGTCAGAGACATTAACGATTTTAAATTTGGTCACGTGTTTATGTGGCCTAGAAATGGACAAAATGTGCTGAATACTGATTTTAAGAATGTTAATGAAGCTGTGGTTGAAAGGTTCCCTGCCTCACGACAGGTGGACAAAAGTACTGGGTTTGAAGAGGTTTTAACTACCTCTAATGTTAACATAATGAATGAGAGTATGCATACTAGTGTTGCTCCTTTAGCATTGAATCATGAACAATTAGACTTGAACCAGGCCAGACAGAGTTCAATACCTGACAAGTCCATAGGGAATGAGCCTAGTAAGAGTAATTCTGTTCAGTCAGTATGTTCCAATACAGACTCTACAGATGTCATACACTTGATGCATCCTAGCATGGAATCTACTAGTAATTTATATCCTGAGATACAGATAATCAAAAACAAACCTGACACCATTAAACAAGGGTCTGAGATGGTAGTTAGACCCAAAACATCGAAAGGTCATCCAGACAAGTTGAACAACACTGATATTTCTTTTCCCCTCCCAATTCGATTAGAGAAAGGACCGCGGAGAACGCGGTCCATGAGCAGGGGGAGGCAGAAGAGGAAATATTCAGGGGAACCACAACCCCATCACACTTTAAAGAAAATGTGGAACAGCAAAAATTAGTTTATAATTTATCTAGTGTTACTTTGACTTCAGATGACATTAATTTATTGAGTAAAGGACTTAATTTTATACCTAGGAGCAAGAGTAGACTTGCTGACACCGTTATAGATTTAAAAATATTCTGTAGGAATGTGATGTTGAAATATCTGCATAAAGGAGTGAATAATACGTCGGTTAACACAAGAGAGTTCTCCTTTAAAAACTTAAGTGACTTCGTACCTGTACACCATCCACTTATAGAAGCATTCTCAAAATTAACAGAGGATGAGATACATAAATACTATAGTAATTGTAACATCAAACATGGGGTTGGAATGAGGGACAATTTGACTCACAAGGAAAGAATTAGTCTTAAGAAACTACAGAATGATACAACCATCACAATTAGACCAGCTGACAAAGGTGGTCGAGTAGTTGTGATGGACACTGAGAGATATCAGATGTCCATGGAGTGTATGCTCAATGACATTTATTATGAACCCATTTCCATAGAAGCAGTACAGGACATAATTGGATATGTTAAGGATACTTTACTTGATATTCACAAGAGCAGACTAATAGATAAAGACCTATATGATTATCTAGTTATTAAAACAGCTGTCATTCCAATTATAAATGGTCTACCCAAAATACATAAGGATGCCCGTAACCCACCCATGAGACCAATAGTTTCAGGCCATGGGTGGGTTACTGAGCATTTATCTGTCTATACGGAGAAATACCTAAGAAGGGTATTAAACAACAATAAATTTGTATTAAAAGACTCGAAACAGTTCCTAGTTGAGTTATATGAGAACATCAAGCAATTTGATAGTACTGATACATTTATTTTTGCCACCTTTGATGTACAATCATTATTCATGGTTATTCCCAATAATCTGGGACTTGCATATATAACTGATTATTTGAAGGAACATAGTGATTATACCATAGTGTCAATAGACCTTATAGTTCATTTTTTGGAGCTTGTTTTGGAGAATAACTTATTCATGTTCAAAGATGTCACATATAGACAGCTGGATGGCGTAGCAATGGGCACTCCTTGTGCCAATAGCTACGCCAATATGGTTCTAGCTTATTGGGAAGAACATGTCCTTTTTTCTGAGACTCTATTTAGAGAACGCGTTGTTTTCTATTGACGCTTTGTCGATGATTTGTTTATTCTTTGGAATGGGACCAAAGATGAACTGGAGTCAATGCTCCTTGTTATGAACAATTTGACAAATTGTTTTAAATTTACAATGCAATTCTCTACTCATAAGATAGAATTCTTAGATATATTCATTGAGAGACTGCCCAATGGATTCATAAATACTGGTGTACATCGCAAAGCTTGTTATAGCAATTCTTTACTCCTGAGATCAAGCATGCACCCACCCTTTGTTTTCAAGAATGTTATGAAAGGCCAAGCAATCAGAGCATCTAGGTTGAATCCCACTAATGAAGGATTTATGTCAGAAATGGATGACCTGAAGGGAAGGTTGACAGACAGAGGATATAATATAAATGAAGTAAATGCATACTTGGGAGAAGCCAATGTATTACGTTCATCAGTAGCTACACCATATTTTGGACCCCATAATGCCAATGAGATCAGCAAAGAGAATAGCTTTGATAGGTATGTTAAATTTACAACATCCTTCTCTTCGGATTATTCCGAGATTAGGGGAATTGTTATAAAGCATTGGGACATCTTGCAGGTTGATAGTGACCTGAAAGAGATAGTGGGTGATAGACCACGCTTTCTATTTAGGAATAAAAAGAATCTGAAGAGAATATTATGTTCTACCAAATCTGAAATGGGCCCCAAGAGAGATGGATACACCAAGCCCTGTGGCCATTGTAATTTTTGTTCCTCCATTGATACCAACACCACGTTCCTTCATCCTGATTTAAAAACCATATTTAGAACCAATGCAGATGCTAATTGTATGAGCATCAATGTGGTGTATTTAGCAGTATGCCAGGCATGCCTGTCTTTTTATGTGGGTAAGACCAATCGTACATTTAGAGACAGGATACGTGAGCGTTTATATCACATTAGGAAAAGATCGAGCCACAATGCATTGGCTAAGCATATTGCTTTATTTGGGGAATCGCACAGTTTCTTGTTCAGAATTCTTGAAGTTGTGATTCCCAATAAAAGGGGTGGAGATATCAGGACCCTTACAGAAAGTAAGGAAAGTGAATGGATAGTTCTTTTAAGAGCTGATAAAGGGTCTGGGCTTAATGAAATAGCGTCCATAAAACCTAAACTAAGACAGCGTAGGAATGTGAGATGATTCTTATGTCTTATACACTATAACACAAGTCTGTATCTATAAGAGTGCATGCATATAAGAGATGTTTAGGTATGCATATCCACATTTTGCACACACTGAGCACAATTGTTGTATATATATTTTTGTATAGCTTCCATATGTATACACATTTTTATAAGTATAGTTTTACAAAGTTCATTAGATGGATTATTCCATCTAATAAGTTTTAAAAAGTGTTTTAGGATAATTTTGCTTTTTTATATACATCATTTCTCCTTTAAATTGTAATGATGTTAATTGTTTAATTGACTTACTTGCTATATATGTATGATCCTACTTCAGTCATTTTGAGAAGGATCTGAGGAAGCTATTCGTAGTGAAAGCGCTTATCCAAAGTTTGTTTCTGGAACAATAAATTCGTGGAGTTTTAACGTTTGTGGATCGTTTGTACTTTGTGACAGTTTCATCTCAGAGTTTGTTACAGCTCGCTTCGCACCATCCCATATGTTTTTTGAATGCCTTACTGTAGATGAACTGGGGAAGAAGGGAGACCTGTACCTAGCAAGCAGGGCATCCATCCACAGGAAAGGGGCACCCAGTACTGCTCATGGGTCTAAGGAAACCCATGGTGGGCAGCCCAGACTACTCCAATAGAATCTGGCAGTAGCAGGGGAAGCCACACGTCCAGGTACACATCCAGGACCTAGGGTTAAATGTTTTAAATGCAACCAGTGGGTCCATGTAGCATACAGATGTCCATGGAGGCAAGGTGGGGGACAAAAGGTGGGAGACCCAGTAAGTGGGAATGACAAAATGCCAACAAACATGAGACAACAAGGGTACCAAACTACCACCATTCAGCTGTCCTGATAGGGAATGATTTTGATAATGCAGTACCATGTGTTCATACAGTTAAGTGCCATCAGGCTTGGAGACAAGCATGTGGGTCTGGTAGCTTGGGGGAGACCCAGAAAGACCACACACTTGTAGCCAGGACTGGTGAGGTGGTTACTTCAGGGAGGGAGCTATCCTGTAGCAGTGAGCCTGAAGGTGAGCCACAGCTGCTTGTGGGTAGTGATGTTCTGTTGGACAGAGTGACTGTAAGGGCAGAGGTTAGTAGTAGTACCCAGGCTGACAGTGAGGCACCTCTGTCAGAGGATACCAGACTTCCTGTGGAAGGGGAGCTGGGAAGGGTTACAAAGAGAGAGTTGAGACAGGCTCAGCTCTCAGACACTACATTACAAGGCCTGAGAGAAGTAGCTAGTGAAGCACCTGATTCTCAAGGGAAGGTGGAATATGTATACTGGGACAAAGGATTACTGTATAGAGAGTGGACCCCTGAGGGATGGCTAGAGGATGAGAGAATACAGCAGTTGGCAGTACCCAGAGCCTACCATCTGGCACTTCTAGCCATAGCCCATGATATTCCCTTTGCAGGACATATGGGCATAAAATGTACCAAGCGACGTATTATGCAGAACTTTTATTGGCCTGGGATTTCCAGAGATGTAACAGGGTACTGCAGGACCTGTGAACAGTGCCAAAAGGTAGACAAGGCAGGAAACAAGGTGACAGCTCTTTTGATGCCTTTGCCTGTGATTGAGGAGCCATTTCAGAAGGTAACTATGGATATTGTAGGGCCTCTGAGTACCCTAAGTACCACAGGGGAAAAGTATATCCTAGTGGTAGTAGATTATGCTACCAGATACCCTGAGGCGGTGGCTCTGTCCTCCATTCATGCAGAAAAGGTGGCAAATGCTTTGTTAGAGATTTCCAGCAGGGTAGGTTTCCCAAAAGAAATACTGACTGACAGAAATGCCAATTCCATGTCAGACGTGCTGATTTCTCTGTGGAAGTACTGTGGGGTGAAGCACCTAAAGACCACCACTACTATCCCCAGACTAATGGTCTTGTTGAGAGGTTAAACTCTACACTCAAAATTATGCTACAGGCATTTGCAGACCAGTTTAAGAGGGATTGGGGCAAATATTTGCCCCATCTGCTGTTTGCTTACAGAGAGGTTCCCCAGGAATCCACAGGTTTTTCACCCTTTCAGTTGTTGTATGGGTATATGGTGAGGGGACCTCTAGATTTAATTTCAGATGAGTGGGAGGGTGAGAGTGAATCCCATAAGGAGTCTGTTGTGGCATATGTCCTAAACCTCAGGACAAGGCTCAGGTAACTCATGGGCTTGGCCCAGGAGAACCTGGCAGAAGCCCAACAGCAGAAAAAGCTCTGGTATGACAGGAATGCTTGAGTTAGAGAGTATAACGTATGGCAGCAGGTAATGGCTCTCCTTCCTGTCAGACACAACAAGCTGCACGCAGCTTGGGAGGGACCCTACAAGGTGGTAAGGAAGGTCAGAGATGTTAACTACATGGTAGAACTGCTAAGCAGGAGACAGGGGCACAGATTGCACAGCATAATGCATCCGAGATTATCCAAGTGCAACTAACTCTGGGCAAGACCGCAATCCAAATAGTAGCTTGCTACAGACCCCCCACCATGCCCCAGGATTCCCACTCCTCATTTCTTGATACACTGGAAAGTATTAGAGTACAACCCAACACCCTAATAATGGGAGATTTCAACTACCCCACCATTAACTGGGAAAACTGCTCATGTACCAACTCTTTTGCTCAACGTTTTCTAGAATTCATAAATTCCAATGCCTTGGATCAACTTATTCACATCCCCACCAGGGGCAGCAATATCCTAGACCTGGTCATTACCAACATGGGAAACCAGTGTTCCACACCAGAGGTCAATTCCTTGTTGGTCAGATCCGACCACAAGCTAATCAGCCTAGACATCCACATCCCACCCCACCCCCAATTATGGAAACCATTGTAAAAAATTCTCCAAAGCCAACTTCACACTTCTTAAGATAGAAGTGGCAAACGTCATGACACCCATGCAGACAGACAATAGAGGTATGACTGCTGAATCCTACACAAATGCACTTTATAAGCACTTACATGAGTGCATGTATCATGCTATCCCTAATAGAACCAAGATGTTATCTTCCAAAAAAAGGAAGCCAATCTGGTGGTCCTCTGCCATAAACAAACTCTACAACAGAAGAAAGAAACTGTTGCAAAAAAGAGTAAAATCCCATGACTGGAGGAACTCCCTGGTCAACCTCAGTAAGAAGCTGAGATCCCTCATAAAATCCTCCAAAGCTAGTTATGAAAACAAAATTGCCACTGACTCTAAAGACAACCACAAAGCATTCTATAGCTATGTCAAGAATCTCAATGGGAACACTCAGATCTGCTCTGAGTTACAGCACAATGGCACTAAATATACAGAACCAAATGATATTGCCAACATCCTAGCAGATAGGTTCAGTGCTAACTTTACCCCCTTCTCACCCCCTAGAGGGCCCATCTCTATACTGGAAGAATGCAAAGTTCCTATAATCATGGCTGCACAGGTAAAAAACACACTCTCCAAAGCCAAGAACACAGCATCCATGGGACGTGACAATATCCCAGGCTGCATTCTACATGAACTACAGAATAAACTGGCACCCTACCTAAGTACCATGTTCAATCATAGCCTCACCTCAGGCTTTGTACCCACTGAATGGCACACCGTGAAGGTTATCCCACTCCACAAAGGGGGAGCCACAACGGACCCCGGGAACTACCGCCCCATTAGCCTGACGAGCCTGGTCTGCAAGGCCATGGAACGTATCATCATGGAACTCATAAACAAAGACATTGGTAATCTCCGAACTTTGGACCCTACCCAGTTTGGATTTGTAAAAGGCAGATCATGTCTCCTAAACCTGATTGACTTCTTTGAAGCAGTCACTAAAGCCACAGATGAGGGTAAAATGGTTCACACAGCTTATCTAGATCTCGCCAAAGCTTTCGACACCATCCCCCACTCTGGAATTATAGATAAGCTCACTAAACTAGGTATAAATCCCTATGTCAGAAGATGGGTTGCCAACTGGCTCACGGACAGAACCCACACTGTGAAAGTAGCGGATTCCAAATCCGACTTCAGACCAGTGACAAGTGGAGTACCACAGGGTTCAGTCCTGGGTCCTCTCCTATTTGGTATCTACTTCTCTGAAGTGCAGGCTAACACAGGTCTTTGGCTAACAAAGTTTGCAGATGACTGCAAACTAGGAGCTATAATCGAAACTCCTAATGATGTGGACAAACTAAAAAAGGGCCTCACTGAGACAGACACCTGGTGTCAAAGCCATGGCCTGAAGCTCAATGCCAAAAAGTGTATTGTCATCCCCTTTGGTAAAAACTCTGTACCCATGAACTACCACATAGCTGGTAGTCTACTTAATGCCGAAAATGTGATAAGAGACCTTGGGACACATGTGGACAGTAGTCTCTCCTTTGATAATCACATTGTCACAGTGGTCAGGAAATCCTTCTAAGTGGCTCATCTCATCACAAAAGGATTCTCATCCAGAAAAAACGAGGTCATTGTTCCCCTCTACTCATCACTCATTAGACCCATTATAGAGTACAACGCTCCTTTTAGTATGTACCTCACAAGACATCTACAACAACTGGAAAGACCACAAAAATACCTCACAAAGAGGATTACTGGCCTCAAACAGATGCCCTATGCAGACCGTCTCAAAAAACTACAACTTTACTCTATTGCATATCACCTACTCAGGGGCAATCTCTGCCTAACATACAAAGCTATGTCAAACCCAGAGCTGTTGGACATGCTCCACTTAAAGAAATCCCAATCCCTCCAAGCTACACGCTCTAGGGACCTAAACCTTGTCACCACAATAAACAGAACATGCTGGAGGGATAGATTCCTGTCCCAGAGACTTCCCATACTCTGGAAGAGACTACCTATCTATGTCAAACAGAGCTCCTCATTAGCACTCTTCAAGAAAAATCTTGATGATTGAATGGGAAATGGGAAATTCACCCCAGGGATCACTTCTGTGGCTCTGCTCGACAGGGGCACAGGAAAATAATTTTCTTGGGTGGCGAAAGCCAGTGTACATTTTTTGGCTAGGCTTATATAGGCCCTAGGGCCAATAGCCTAGTACCTACCTATGAACCTATGAAACCTTACCATGAGAGGGAGGCCCTTGTGCTGAGTATTTGCAGTGGATTGCAGGAAGAGTCTGAGGGGGACCTGGTGACTGATCTACTCAGTGATGCCCAGACTGACACCTCAGTGGAAGGGGTAGCAATGTCCCAGCAGCTTTCTCCTACCCAGGTTCAAAAAATCCGAGCAGTGTTACAGGAGTTTAGGGACATGTTCACTGGGAAACCAGGGTGCACCCACCTGGTGCAACACCATGTGGATACAGGACCCTAGAGGCCTATTAAGCAGGTCCCTTATAGGGTGCCTGAGAGAGTCAAACAGACTCTGAGGGAGGAGATACAGGAAATGTTGGAACTAAGGGTAATTCAGGAGTCCAGTAGTCCCTGGGCCTCCCCAGTGGTGCTGGTATCAAAGAAGGATGGCAGCACCAGTTTCTGTGTGGACTACAGGAAAATAAATAGTCACACAGAGTCTGATGCTTACCCCATGTCTAGGACAGATGAAGCCCTAGAGCAGCTGGGTGGGCTAAGTATCTTACCACCATTGATCTTACCAAGGGTTACTGGCAGGTGCCCTTGACTGCCAGTGCTAGAGAGAGGTCAGCCTTTGTGACTCCTTTTGGCTTGTATGAGTTCACAAAGATGCCCTTTGGGATGAAAAATGCCCCAGTGACTTTCCAAAGGCTGGTAGATCATATCCTAGCAGGAGCAGGAGATTTTGCCCTTGCTTACCTAGATGATATTGCCATCTACAGCCATTCTTGGCAAGAGCACCTTCAGCATGTCCAGGAGGTGCTGGGCAGACTACAGAGGGCACAGTTGACAATTAAGCCCAGCAAATGTCAGGTGGGTATGGCAGAGGTAAGATCAGGCCAAAACCGGCCAAAGTGGAAGCCATTCAGGCATGGCCTGTACCTGTTACCAAAAAGCAGGTGAGGGCATTCTTAGGGACAGCAGGGTGATATAGAAAGTGTGTTTCCAGATATAGTACCATAGCTGCTCCCCTCACAGACCTGACAAGGAAAAACAGGCCAGATAAGGTAGTGTGGACCCCATTTGTTGTGCAGGTGGATACTTTGAACTATGGGGTGGGGGCTGTACTTAGCCAGATTTCTTCAGAGGGACAAGACCACACAGTGGTTTATTTCAGTCATAGGCTCCACAGGGAGGAATGCTATGCATCAGTAGAAAAGGAATGTCTAGCCATTGTGTGGGCACTGCAGAAACTTCAGCCTTATCTGTATGAGAAAAAAATCACTGCAGTTACAAACCACAATCCCCTAACTTGGCTATATCGAGCCAGCCAGCAAATTGCGAGATTACTATTGTGGAGCCTAGGGTTGCAGGCATATGATGGGATAGTGCAGCATGGTACTGGAGTCAGCAATGCCAAGGCAATTGGAATCTCAAGACAGGGAATGGGGTAAGGTATTTATTCCCAGATAGGCTCAACCCTCTCAAGCAATGTTTTTCAAGGGTCACTTGAAGACCTAGCTTGAGTTCTCGTTGGGGGGAGAAGTGTGACAAATCAAAATGCTGCCAGCCCAGCAAGCTGGAATTTTATAAATAATTATATGTCACTTGAAAATATTAATATGGTTTATATAGAAATGTGACACTGCCAGCCCAGCTATCTGGAATTTTGTAAATAATCATATATTTGTGAACATTGATATGATCCATGAGCTTGTCTTACAAATGTAAGAGAACCATGTGTTATGTGCTGAGCTTCAAGAATGTAACCGCAATGTATCCTGCTGGAGAAGAGCAGAAATGTATATGGACTGTATGCTTGTGCAAATGTATGTTTTCATAGTAAAGATTGGGACGTACAGAGTTAAATTGCAAAACTCTAAGAAAATAAGTCAAAAAGAAAATAATTTTATGATGTGCTATAAAGTTAGTTGATACAGCAAAGAGACAAAATGTCTGCAGCTAGAGGCTTCTTTCTATTGTCTGGAAACAGAAATAATTACAGGTTTCAAATGTAAACATGTTTAACTGTTTTACGACTTCCAGTTCCAGGCAAACTTCTGAAAAATAAGTATTTTTGACACAGAGGTGACAAAGAATGATGTAATCTGAGATAACCCAGCAAAAATGTTTGATAGTAACTTAAGAACTATCTCAGAGAGTGAGTCTGTGCATTTTGTATCTTGTCTTTGGACCTGTAAACATTCATTCAGCACTTGCATTTGCCTGGCTCTATAAGTAAGACTAAGATTACAGCGATTTTTCTTAGATATAGATAAGAATACAGTAAAGATTAGTTTAGATGTTTTCTGTATTTATTTGAGATTGTCTTGCAATGTTGTTTTAAAGTATTTCCTGTGATTCTGAACTCTGTTGTCACTGTGTTGAGTTAATGAGTATTGTCTTGTGCTTTTATTATTTATTATTAAAGATATTTAAACCTTTTAATTGTGGCTGGTTTGTTTAGAGCTATTTAAGCTCTTACAGTACTTGCATATGTATTTGGTGACACTGTACATGCCACTCTTGAATAGCCTTAGTTTGGTCACACTTACCATTTGGATAATAGTAGCATTGCACAGTAGAATTGGTCACCCTTTGGGAAGGGCCTTATTGTAGCTGATAAAGAGCTGGTTGGTAGCAGTGATTATTACCTTATAATCCGGGCAGAAGGGGGCATAGCTAGTAAATCTGTACCAGCCTTCCCCAGGAGTGTCTGTGTGTTTGTATATAAATCAAATCTCAAAGTGTGTGCATGTGCATCAGCTACTTGGGCAGGGACATGAAGCACTGGTTGGACAGAGAGGGTGCTGGAGGTTTTGGCTTGACCACTCAGCTGAGATCTTAACCCTATAGCTGTGCCAGTGGGGAGTCTTATTGGGGATCTGGAGAGAGAGAGGGAGAAATCAGCCCCAGACTAACTGTGATGTCTGTGTGCTCTTAAGGGAAATTGTACTTTACTGTGTGTTCACTTGTCATCCCCACAATGTGAGTGTCCCTCACTGGTGAGGACTGAGACTCCTTGATTACTGGGCCAGTGCAGGGGTGTCACATACAGTTGCCACATATATTTTCAAATGGAGTGGTCAACATTACTTAGTGTTAGTAGACTCTTACTCAAATTGGTTTGAAATTGACCTGCTTCCTAACTTAACATCCATCACAGTCATTACAAAACTGAAGTGATATTTTTCTGTCAATGGTAGTCCACACAAAATCATGTCTGACAACAGTGCACAGTTTACAAGTCAGCGGTTTAAGAAATTTGCTGAGTCTGGGGACTTTGTTCATATTACCAGTAGTCTTGAATATCCATAATCTAACGGGTTAGCTGAACATGCAGTTCAAAGTGCAAGATGTTTGTTGGAGATACTCAAGATGTTTTCTTTAACTTACTCAATCTCAGAAACATTCCTTGAGACAACTTGCTTGGTTCTCCTGCTCAGAAATTAATGTCCAGACAGACTAGAACACACCTCTACCAATCAGTAAGCAATTGTTAGTACCAAATGTAAAGAACAATGGAGTGATCAAGGCTCAATGTTCAAGAAAATGTCAGTCACAAAAGTTGTACTACAATAAGACCATAAATGCCTTAGACCATTACTAGAAGGAGAAGTTGTGAGAATGCAAACATCCAAAGAATATGACCAAGTGGGAGTCATGAAGAACATTTGTGAGGAACCAAGATCTTAAATCATACAATCAGAAGGAATGGATTTCAGATGGAATTGAAGACGTGTTACCTGTCCCTGAACCAGTGACACAGCAGATTGCCTGTGCCAATGACTCTAATTTGCAGAGTGATTCTACACCTGTTTGATTTCAAAAGGACAGTGTGTTTTCTTCAAATAATTTTGATGTAATCCCTGGTGTTCCAGTTGTGAAAGAATCCCCAGATACTGTCCCTGTTGCTAAACCCAGTCAAAGTTTCTGCTACCAGATCAGGTAGAATTTCCAGACTGAATCCAGAATACACAGCAACGTGGACATGAACTCAGTTTTGTTTGTTAAAATGTTGATATATTTTCTAGCTCTCAAAATGTCTTTGTTCTCCTCCTTGCATGCAAACAAAATTAAAGAGGGAGGATGTAGGTCAGTGTGTATGTTGTACATAGTCAGCCACTGCAGTCAGAGAGCATGTGCATATAAGTTACTGAGCACGTGTGAGATCATTGTCATTTTGTATAGTCAGTGTGAGTGCTAGCTTGAATGAAGATGCACATGGTGAGTGTGTTAGAAATAATGAGCCAGTGAGTAAGCACATGAAGTTCGAAGCATATGTTCCAGTTACAGCTCCTGATGTGTTTATGTACAGTAAACAACTTGAACCCATCCCGTGCCTTAGTGTCTCATTTGAACACATGAGACATGTGACAGTCACAACCACACATTGGGCCAGTATCACCATTTTATAACTGATATTATCCGTTATGCCAAGCAGAAGACACAGACGATTGTGACAGAGAGATCCAGCAAGCGGCCCCCAGGGCCTATGAGACTGACAGACATGGAAGAGTTTCTTGTGTCCTTGAGAGGAGATGTGGCACAATTGATTCCCCCATAGTGGTGTGGATGTTAACACCAGGCTGACCCATCCTAACTGTGCATAGGTGGAGGCAGACCAGGTAAGTAGTACATAGCAGAAGTCTGAACATGCATATCACACAGTCACCCATGTAACATATGCCATTGTCTTCACAGTGTTATTCTGTATGCTGTGCATTCACAGGTATCTGGGGTCATGGGCAACAAACAGAAATGGCTCAGCTTGGAGAGGTGCTGATGTTCACAACTCTGAAGAGTCTGATAGCGATGCTTAGATGCAGTTATATGTCACTACTGCTTGTTTCACTCTTCACAGGGAGACATCCTCCAAAGAGGGTGCATGTACAGCCAAATATACTGAGCACCCTGTGGTTGTACTAGCTGAGCACAAACTAACCCTTGTGGGAGAGGGACCACTTGTGGTTGATAGCCTCACAAGTGCACCCACTGTGGCTGAAACAGCAATTTCAAAGGTGTGCACCTTTCTGCTTCTGGAGGCACACCCCCTATAAGTCAACAAAGCAGAGTTACCCCATACCATTACAGTCACTTCATAACATTCATGTGACATTGGAGATAAATCAGTATCTGTGCAGGAGTGCCACCCAGGCACAGGCTGTTGCCACACAGTCAACAATGGAGCTGGCTACTGTGATGCTGTCCAGTTGCCCAGTGCCATTATAAGCTCCTTGAGGGCATAGAGCTTGTCCATCACAAAATGGACAGATCTAGTGATGGCTGTGGTGGATTTCAATACATCATTTAGCACCTTCTTGTATAGACCTGCTAGAGTTACCATGTCTGCCCAGACGGGGAGGGGGGGTGTTAATCCATGTCCAGGGTACGGTACATACCTGTAATGACCATTTACATGGCTCTTTATGGGGGGTGGGGGTACTATCCAGGGTATGCTACATACCTGTAATGGGCATTAACATTGGTCTTTATGGGGGAGGTACTCTCAAAAAATGTGTCTGAAATTCTCAGAAGGTTTACAATCCTTTGCTATGTGTGTGCCTGTGTGTGGGGGGGGGGGGCTGCCTCTCTCTCCATGCCTTGTATACCTCAATGGCAAACTCCATCCAAGTCCAGGTTAAGAATTAGCACACTATTCCTGCCAAATGAGTCCTTGACCCTTCCCCTGAGGTGACATGATGGCACCCCATTCCTGTCAAAGGTCCAAGAAACCATTTACCTTTACAGCAGATAATCATCATCCCCTTCTACTGCCTCTACCACTACGGGGTCTGGCACATGCACTGCAGTCACATACTCTGGATTTTGATTTTCCTTCTGAAGAATTATATTATATAGCATGACAAATGTTGCAAACATTGTGCTAGTTGTCTCAGACAAATACTGCCAAGACCTCACAGATGTATCGAGCTGCCAAAAATATGCTATCATTGTTACCTGCCCCTGTGTTAATTACACTTCATAATTCCTTCCTTCTCCTCTTTCACTGACTATTGTCACTAAGCAAAAAGTTATCATCTTGTGAAGTCACTTCCCCTTAAGCTATTTAAATGTATTTGCCACCTCACTGTATTCTGTAGAGTCAGAATACTGAGTGCCCACCTTCCATCCAATCCATCTTGCTCTTTTAAGATTAGCAGCTCTATCCTTAATCTGCTAAAGCTCAAATTTCTCCCTTTTCCATATCTTGCTAACTGCTTAATTCCCACTGCAACTCTTAGGATTTTAACTCATTTTCTGCATCTTATCTTTAAAATCTGCAACATCTGGTCCAAGACCACCAATCTTTGGAAAGCTCTCTTTCTGCTTCTTTATTGCAGTCTTGGGAATAGTGCATCTGTTTTTTCTTTCCCTGCAGAAAGAAGGAGCATAATGACTTTATTTCCTAGAAACTACTGGTCACTGGAAAGCCTAATAACTGCTTCATAGAATCCATCTTGGAATCTGTGCTACTGCTTTTTTCCTGGTGGGAGAAGGACCAGAGGTTCATTGATTCCTAACTGTCTCTGATTGGGCAGTGAGTGTCTGTGTGGGACCTTCCTGATTGATCTAATTGCTATTCAAAGGCATCTACCAGGAAAAGGCTACAACAAGGCTACAGAACCGTGTATCATTTGAGACAAGATTGCTGATCACCAAAGAGCCTGAGGCCTGCTTTTCATCTTGGGATTGGTGCTACTGTTTTGCTTCTGGTGAGAGAAAAGGCAAAGAGACATTGAATACCAGCAGCATGAAGCTGTGGTGAGACCAGCACTAGTAGTAGTCTGGCAGTAACCAAATAGGTGAATCCCCTCTAATCATCATTCTTGACAAAACTAATTCTTTCTTTTCAGTAAGTGCTGCTTGATTAGCTACTGTCTATCATAACTGCAGAATATCTCCCTGAATACTCCATCCATAAATCATCAGGTCTATTTATTAGTTTCCCCTCAGCTGTTTGGCAGTGTCCTGTATAGACACAGGCACCTTGAGTTGACATTCTCTGGGTAAAAGTACCCTTGAAATTTCAACAATATCTAGATGCGCACAGGGCAACTAGCTTGCATAGTGACAAGCACTGCCCCCAGAGTTGTAAACCAGATGTCCCTGACTTTACTCTATATTCACACAGCTACCATTTAATCAACAAAAAAAGGGCCTGTCGCCATGGATATGAACTTTCTCACTATCTCTGTTACTAGCTTGACGGATATGGGAATCCTGAAGCAATGTAGAAATCGCCTCATGTTTACTGACAACCAACTAATTCCCAAACAAACTGATAAGGTATGTGGGAGATGTTTTTACAGTGTCGCTGGAGACAAAGTTCTCGCATAAAAGCACTACTAATGTCAATAAAGTCATCAGTAGTACACACACTGCACCCATCACACAAAATTCAAAACAGACATATAGACCCACATATGCTGTGGCACTTAAATGTAACCTTCCTAAACCCCAATGACCTGCTAGATGAAGCACACATAATAAATGCCCTTAACAGCCCCGAATGCACTCTTTTAAAATGACACCCACATCAACACATACATCCACATCTCATGGAGCCTCTACTTCTAAGCCCATAAGGCAAGCCACCGCACAATCCAACATTCTGTTTATTGGAGACGCCGTTGTGAAAAACATTGATTTTCCTCTCACCAGGATGAATAAGGATTAAGTCATGGTCAGTTGATTATCAGGGGCCTGGATCAGCCAGATTATGTATGCAGTCAGGTCATTGTACCACAATTACAAGTATGACTCAGTCATAGTCCACGTGGAGGATTCAGTATATGTCAGCATGGAACCAGATGCTTGACATTCCAGTTTGTTTTGTTAAAAATGCAATTCTCTCTCAAATGCTTCTGCATACTGGCTAAAGCATTTATTGCACCCCTACTGCCTTTTTTAGGAAGAGTCAAATTAATGGATAGTCCATTGTAACTAACTTTGTCAGTCCTAAATATCGGACCACATTAGAATGGCTCTCCTCAGTGCTATAAATCTGATCTTGAGGCAGTCCTGCATTTGGGAAACCTCCGTGTCTGCTTTGTTACTGACACTTGCTTTAAATGTAAAGAGAGCACTCCCTTTATAGCTGGCCTTTATTCTTTTCTTGCCTTCAGCCCTGATGGGATCCATGGTAACATCTCTGTATTTGCCAAGGAAAATAGTGCCTGTATGTGGATCCTACGAACCCACAAACTGAGCACACTGAACTGCAGATCAATTAAGTCAGATTAATTATCAATTACAGAATGCCTTCTTTGTCCCCAAATGATCAAGAAGGGTTCTTCAGTGTTCTAAATTATCGCCCTGTTAGAAAAACATTCATTACTTTTGGGTGACTTTAATTACCCTTCAGTAAACTTTGACACCTATACTGCCAATGTGTGATATGGCCAAAAAGTCCAAGATTTTTTAAACAAAAACAGACCTTCTCTAGTGCAAGGCATTCTTAGCCTGATCTTACAAATATGGCTGTCTTTTGCACTACTGCTATAGTATCGCCTACCCCAATGAAGTATAACCACAAATATCAAAATTCACTTATAGCTGCACCACCCTGACCTTGATACAGCAGCAAGATTCTCTAAACAATTTCATTTAATTATTTATTTATTTATTATTTATTTGTCATTTGTTAACCGGGTTGGTCTGGCTGGGCAGATGCCCTTTTTCAGCAGAGACCCAAGGTGAAAAGCTACAGATACAATGATTATAATTCATTATAACATTGAATTACAGGTATCAACAAAAATGAAATAAAATATACATATAAACAAAATCTATAATGAGAATATTAATTGTTTTAAACATTTTTAGAAAGGTAACAGTTAATGCATTTATAGGAGTGAGAGGAAGGAAGGATTAGAGGATAGAGAAATCCTATTTATAGGATAGAGTCAAGTCCAGGAAAATAGTGGGGAAGGGGGTAGGTAAGAGTAAGAGAGATATAGGACAGAGTTATCTGATGCAGTAAAAGTGTTAAGAAGGTGGTAGCAGTGATTACTGAAATAGAGGTAGAAATCTTTTAAACAGTATTGTCTAGGAAGGAGGAAATAGAGGGAAAGGTTTGATGGGAGAGTAGGGCTGTGGAGAAAGATTGTGTCAAGTAGGGTCTTTGCAGGGGCAGGTCCAGGAGTTGCGTAGGTAGTCCTTTTGGGCAAGTTTGAAGTTGAGTGAATTTTGGAGGGATCTGATGTGGAGAGAGAGCTTGTTCCACAATGCGGAGACTGCATAACTATAAAGACATTTGCCTATGGTTTTATTAGGTTTAGAAGCGTGGAGAAGGTGTTGGACGGAGCAACAAAGCTGACAGTTAGGGATGTAGGGGGAAACAGGAGTTGGTAGTGAATGATGAAGTTGTGGTTGTAGTAAGATGGAGTGAGTCATGTGAAGCTGCGGTAGAAGGAGTTGGTTATAGGTTCATAGGTTCATAGGTAGGTACTAGGCTATATGCCCGAGAGCATTTATAAGCCTAGCCAGAGTGTGTCAGCTTTCACCACCCCATTGATTAATTAACTGAGCCTCTGTCAAGCAGAGCCAATGAAGTGATCCCAGGAGTGTATTTTCTGTTACCCATCCACTCGTCAAGGTTTCTTTTGAAGAGTGTTAGTGAGGGGCTCTGCCTGATGTAATTTGGAATTTTGTTCCAAAGCATGGGGAGTCTCTGTGACAAGAATGTATCCCTCCAGCATGTTCTATTTATTGTTGTGGTGAGGTTTAGCTCAGTAGAGCATGTGGCTCACAGTGACTTGGATTTCTTTAGGTGGAGCATGTCCATCTATTCTGAGTTGGACATGGCTTTTTAATTCAGGCAGAGATCACCTCTGAGTAAGCGATATGCCACTGAGTACAGCCAGAGTTTTTTCAGTTGGGCTGCATAGGACATATGTTTGAGGCCAGTAATCCTCTTGGTGAGGTACATTTGTGGTCTTTCCAGCTGTTGGAAGTGTCTTGTGAGGTACATCCCAAACGGGGCCTTGTACTCTATGATGGGTCTAATGAGCAACGAGTAGAGGGGCACTATAACCTCTTTATTTCTAGATAGGAACCCTTTAGTAATTAGATGGGCCACATAGAAGGATTTCCTAACTACTTTGGCAATATGATTGTCAAAGGAGAGATTACTATCTACCTGGGTCCCCAGATCTCTTATTACCTCTTCTGTATTAAGGGGGCTGCCACCTATGTGGTAATTCATGGGTGTTTTGTTTTCCCAAATGGGATGACTATGCATTTTTTGGAATTTAGCTTGAGGCCATGACTTTGACACCAGGTGTCCATCTCAGTAAGGCCCTTTTTGAGGATGTCTGTGTCAGCCGGAGAGTCAATTATGGCTCCCAGTTTGCAGTCATCGACGAACTTGGTTAGCCATAGTCCTCCTGTGTTTGCCTGTACTTCTGAGAAGTATATGCCAAACAGTAGGGGTCCCAGGACCGAGCCTTGCAGGACACCACTTGTGACTGGTTTAGAGTCAGACCTGGAGCCCGCTATTCTTACCGTGTGAGTTCTGTCTATAAGCCAGTTGGCAACCCATCTTGTGACGTAGGGGTTTATGTTCAGGCTGGTGAGTTTTTCTGTAATACTCGAGTGGGGAATGGTATTGAAAGCCTTAGCGAGGTCAAGGTAGGCTGTGTGACCCACCTTTCCCTCATCTATGGCCTTGGTGACTGTCTCGAAGAAGTCAATCAGATTTAGTAGGCATGATCTGCTCTTAACAAAGCCGAACTGGGTCAGATCAAGTGTTTGGAGTTTCCCAATGTCTTTGTTAATGAGTTCCATGATGATGCGCTCCATAGTCTTGCAGACCAGGCTAGTCAGGCTTATGGGGCGATAGTTACCAGGGTCAGTTGTGGCCCCTCCTTTGTGGAGAGGAATAACCATTGCTGTGCACCATTCTATGGGCACATAGCCTGTGGAGAAGCTGAAGTTGAACAGCGTGTTTAGGTGGGGGGTTAGTTTGTTCTGTAGTTCGTGCAAGACGCAGCCTGGGATACCATCTGGTCCCACTGACACTGTGTTTTTGGCTGTGTTTATGAAACTCTAGCCAGTTTTCTAGCCAGCAAGCCAATTCTACATCCATTTAGAAAAATACACAGAGCCAGCAATCCCTGAAAGAACTTAGTATCATGGGAAATATAGAAATAAATAGCCTTGGTGGTCCAGCAGCGTAAATAATCCCTACAACAAAAGAAATGCATGAAATTATGTAGCAGACCAAAATCCTTCTTCTCAAGAAAAGTATTAAAACCATTATTAAAAAAAAACTGAAAAACACTATCCGGTCCATTAAAGATGACCGTGAATTTAGGCAGGCCTCTGAAGCCAAAGATAATTATAAATCCTTTAGCTAGCCTAGAAAACTAATAAACAATACCTTGTATTGCTCTAGGCTTATTCATAATGATACCTCCTATTCTGACTCACCTGGCATCGCCAATATCTTTGCAAACAAATTTAGTACCAACTGTGCCACAAGACTTTCATCCTGAGCTCTAAAATATCTTAATCCTTTAGTCTTCCAATTATCTTTAACGGTTATTTGTTGAAACAGCTAAAACCAAAACCTAAAATGTTTCCTCTGTGGTATCTGACAATACATCTGGTTGCTTAATTGTTAGTGTTAAACTTGACCTTGTAGAAACACTCCTCAGACTGTTTAACTTAACTTTAGCCGCTGGTTTTATCCTTTATGAGTGACACACTGCAGTGATGATGTACTTACAACTGACCTGTATAACTATAAACCTATCAAACTTACAAGCCTCATTTGCAAAGTCAGGGAACATATAACTGTTTTCATAAACTGAAGACTATTATTAGCCTTGACCCCTAACAGTTTGTATTTCTGTAGGGTAGATCCTGTCTACTGGAATTGGTAAACTTCTTTGAAAGGGTTACAGAGGCTGTAAACAGTGGCCATGTGGTACACGCTGCATAACTTCACACAGCCACAGCCTTCAACAGTATTCCCCAGGCTGGTATCACACAGGCTAAATGCATTAAAAAATCAACCCATATGTGTTAAGATGGATAGCAAACTGGCTAAAAAACAGAACCCAAACAGTGCAAGTTGCAGGCTCTTCATCAGAAAGTATGAAAGTGATCAGTGGTATCCCTCAGGGCTCAGTACTGGGACCTCTCCTTTTTGACCTTTACTCTTCAAGTCTCCATGCAGAAAGACAAAACCTCTTGCTAACAGAGTCTGCAGATGACTGTAAACTGGAGGTTGTTATTAAGTCACCTTCTGACCCCCAAACCCTCCAGAATGAACTCTCCCAAGTAAAAGGTTGGTATACTAAAACTGGGATCGACCTAAATAATAAAATGCAATGGCATCGCCTTTGGTAGACAACCCTCTCCCCTCCCAAATCCCTACAAACAAAAATGTAATCATGGACCTAGAAACTTAGGTGGATAATTCCCTCACTTTCAAACATCATGTGGCAATAGGTGTCAGGAAGTCTTTCTATTTAGCAGAGCTAAGTGCCAAAGGAATGTCTGCAAGGTCAAAAGAAAAAGTCACTACCCTAAACTCAGCACTGATCAAACTAACTGAGTATAGTCCCCCCTTCATTATGTATCTCACCAAAAATGTCAACCTATTTGAAAAAACCCTAAAGGTTATTAACCAAAAAGGGCACAGGCATAAAGTTCCATGCTCAAAAGAGAGGCTGAAAGCTCTATCCCTTTTCTTCAGTATTTGCAGATTTATTCAAAGAGAGAGATTAGTCTCACTTGCTATGGCCTTATAGACCTGTTTGTCCTCGAGCTCCTGTATGTCCTTACATCCAATGATTCCACCAATGCTAGAACCAGGGACCTTAAATTTTCACCAACAGATAAATAAAACATGGTGAAGCAAAAGGTTTATAACCCAGCACCTTCCTAAGCTCTGGAATAAACCTTCCCTGTGTGGTAAGCAGTGAGCTTCATTATCTTTCTTCAAACATAATGTAGATGACTGGAAGGGTTTTCACAAATTTATTTATTATTATTGGTGTGGCCTCTTTTGGTTTCATTTCTCCACGTCTTTTGGGTTTCTAATACCACGACAGGAATGGACCACATGCCTCCTGCCCTCTAGCAGAAAGGAGATGTGGCCCGAAGGAGGGTACTGGTAAGGCATAAATAGTCAGATGATGCAATAGCCTTGGAATATCTGTTGGGAGGCTGGCATAATGGTTAAGGTGTTTACTTTACAGACACAAGACGCAGAGTTTGATTCTCACATGTGGTAATTGGCTAGGCTTAAGATGACCCACAAAGGTAATTAGCCTAGTAGTAAATCTATCAGCCTAGCAACCTATTAATCTATGAAATGACCTGCTCTATAAAATGTCCTAGAGTACCACTAAGAATACTAGAAATGTTAAACAAGTATCAGTGAAGCTGAGAGATCTTGTGAGTATGGTAACAAGCAACAAACTAAAAGCTGCTGGTGTTAAACATATGGAGAATTTGTTAGCAGAGTACTGCCAACTAGCTGATCCATCTCTAAATGGGGCAAAAATATGACTGAGATAGCCCACTGTGTATTTTCCTCCCCCTCTCTACGTGTGTGTGTGTGTGTGTGTGTGTGTGTGTGTGTGTGTGTGTGTGTGTGTGTGTGTGTGTGTGTGTGTGTGTGTGTGTGTGTGTGTGTGTGTGTGTGTGTGTGTGTGTGTGTGTGTGTGTGTGTGCATATATATATGTATATATATATATATATATATATATATATATATATATATATATATATATATATATATATATGGGTCTACCTGATAACGCCGACACGCCAAAACACTGACAACTAAATAACTGACACCACAAAACGGAAAGTTCAAAAACACAAAACTTCACATGCCCGACAAACCACAATCCCGAAATCAACAAAACAAATACCTTTTCCGAAAAACACACACACAACACAAGCACACCAACAACCTTACAAACCTACACTAAACCTTACATACACAACTATCTATACACTAACCTTAACCCAAACCCTAACCCTAAGGTTTGTCACTATCGCACACTTACCTTACCTGCACCCTTACCCTAACTCACTTAATCTGCCCCTAACCCTTAAGTCTGTCACTATCGGACACTTACCATACCCGCACCCTAACCCTAACTCACTTAATCCGCCCCTAACCCTTAAGTCTGTCACTATCACACACTTACCTTACCCGCACCCTGACCCTAACATCAGTCTCTCGTTGGGATTTTCAACTTTCGGTCTTCTCCGTTGTCGATCTTCCGGTGTCGGTTATCTCATTGTCATTCTTCTCAGCTTTCGGCATTATCAGGTAGACCTATATATATATATATATATATATATATATATATATATATATATATATATATATATATAGATGGATGCCATTGAGATGATGGAATGGAGTAATCATCACACTGAAAAAAGCTGGCACAGCTAACTTAAACTCATCTGATTGAACATTGTTAGCCTTTTTTCAGTGCAAGACTATGAACAGCGGGGATCACGGAGTTTGTCCTTTCTCCACTGTACAGAGATCTTGGCATTGGTATACATAATTAGCTGGGGAAGGGGTCAAGTAATTTACAATTTTTTTCCAGATCAATCATTTTTTGTCAGTCTTGTTGCTCTGCATTAAATAACTATACAACTAAGTGTCATATACCGACGTACATATGAATCTAACACTCATTAACACCAAATTTGCTTTATTAAACCAGCTAATACAGACTGCTCACAGACTGTGGGTTTCTGTACTGGCACCAAAAGTACATAATAAAAGCACCTATCCAAACACACATATTATATCCAGCTGACTACTTCACATAACCTTCTGGTCAATAGTCCCATTATAAAACAGATTGAAATAATGCATTGTATGTAACAGACCAATCAGAAACATTATACCAATAGTATACATAAGCATTTCATAATTCAATGTTTTAAGAAAATTCTTCAGTATTATAAAACACTTTAAGTAACTGTCCTTTATTATTAATTACTATTAACCTTTACTTGTCCTTCAGAGATGCATTTATTAAGCTCTTTCCCACAATATTATAAAAACAATACTTGACTCTACTCTGCCATAGTTTCACAACTGTATTACTCAGTATTGTCATACATTGCCACCTAGTGGCCAGATATGGCATTTCCAAAAATGTGAAAATTGCATTAGTATGTTCTAATTTGTATTTATAAAGTAAAGTGAATGTTGCATTTATGTTGTGTCTTTCGGCTTTTCCCAGTTAGGGGTTGCCCCAGCGGAACTCCGGTCCGCTAATGACTGGCAGTAGATTTTTACGTGCCGAGTTGCCAGCTCTGTCGCACAACCTTCAACGAAGGTACGCCCATTCACGCATGTCTCCACACAGAAGACGCTTTAGCTGAGAATCGAATGTTGCATTTATAACGTTCTAATTTATATTTATGAAGGACACTCCTTTCCCTTTTACAGTTTATATCACTTAAATGTACAGCTAACATATGTTTCCATAGCCTTCATGTTGGACTGATTAGAAGGCAGTAGATGGACTTATAGCCATAACCCTTTCAACATCTTAAAGGTTTTAGTAATATAACTGATTGAAAGAAACTTATATCTGCATGTGTATTTCCAATATGTACATTTTCCATATGGCACACAGCTCTCATCCTCTACCTTCAGTCTCTTCTACCAAGCAAGATGTTCTCCAATCATTTTCCCTCTATGAAAGCTAAATATACATTAATTAGTCAAAAAATCTTCAAAGAAAGGGTCACTCTTCAATGGATGACAGTATTTATTTATAACCTTCCTTATTTTAAAGTAACTGGTACCACACGTTGTTATATTGCTGCAAGATTTTAGGACAGTGAGCTTTTTATTCACCACGGTATTGCAGTCTTAGAGTTGGTATATATACAGCTGACGGAGTGAGAAGGTACAGAGAGCTTGCCCCCTGCAAAATGTTGTCAGTGAAGTTTTTTGACATTCTGTGATTCCGTAATGTGGGCCTTTGGCATTTGGAAATACATATGTCTTCTGCACATTAAATAAATAATGTTCCCAACCAACTTTGTAGTAAGATTTTATTATAATTTCCTAGACAGAATTTCATATTTAGAGCACAAGTCAGAAATAATTATTTTTACAACCAAAAAAACACATACACAATGCCTTCAATACTTAACCACCAGCTATAAAAAAAAAAGTAATATTATTTTACTGCTCTCAAAAGTCCCTAAAAGTGCAGGAATAAAACATATCTTATTCCACCCTGTGCATTTAAAACTAGAAAGACAACAGACTTAAAGAATATGATGACTTTGAAGCAGTTCTTGAGAACCTTTAAAAAATGCCAGCTTTCTCCTTAACATTATTTACTCAGGCCAATTACAGATGCTATTTTACTTTGTTAATGTCATTATCTGATGGGCAGGAAGAAATGTTCAGTTTGACTATAGTATCACATCTAAATAAAGCTATCCCTGGTTAATAAATACATCTAGTGCTAGTTTCTTCAGTAGATTTCTTTATTTTATTAAGTCTGGGTTCTGTTTCAATGTCCAGTGATCTGCTTGTCTTTTTTTTTTTTTTGACAATTTGTTCTTCTGATGTAAAAATATCTGTTTTGTGCAAGCTCATGTTTAATGTGGATTACAGTATTTTAAGATAAGTAATATTATCATATATAAAAATTGTTGCAATACATTCTGTCAAATGCACATTCTGTCAACAGACTATATTGCTTTATCTTTTCATCCAAATCTCTAATTGTTGATTCCAGGAGATTTGGAGATTTTGAATGTCCCGTTATTGACTGTTTATATGATTTGAGAGCTGTGCTTAATGTAGTTTCGGATCTGTGCTTATGCAGTTTTTATTTTGTTATGCTGAAGTTTTTTGGATATACAGAAAGTTTTAACATGTAGTGTGTGTGTGTGTGTGTGTGTGTGTGTGTGTGTGTGTGTGTGTGTGTGTGTGTGTGTGTGTGTGTGTGTGTGTGTGTGTGTGTGTGTGTGTGAGCACACAAGTATTTGCAGGTTAGAGTTAAAAGCTAAGGGGATATGCTTAGTGGTGTATGTGAAGGTTTTGGGGTGTGCATGCAAATGTTTGGGGGTTAAAGTTAGAGTAATGTTCTAGTTTTATCATTTTATGTGTGTGTGATGGTGTATGTCAAGTGTGTGTGTGTGTGTGTTTAAGTGCTTGTGTGGTACTGTTGGAGATAGGATTTTTTAAGGTAATGTATAGAGTTGCGGTTAGGGGCAGTGGCAGGGTTTGGGTTAGCATACATAAGAAAGGTCATACGGAGAGCAAAGTGAAGACAGGACATAAGTATTTGTTTAATTACAGGACCAAATAAGCTGTTAGTTACAATTCTTATTTATCCTAGCTATCTTTTTAAACCCATTTATTCAGTACTGTTTAGTACAAGTTTAAAGTTGCTTGTATGTTTAATTCTACAAAGTATGTTGACTTATTTATTTCAAGTAATGTGTTTCATTATTTGACTTTAAATGCTTGTGTTTATTTATTAGTTTGAAGGCCCATGTATTGACCATGTCTGTATACTGATGAAATTCTATATATAACATGTGGCTGCCCTGCATTTTACTAATTATACATGACCAGAGAGAGCCTTTGACCTTCTGCCATTATGGCTGCCGATGATGCCTCAGTGATGGCGGCCTCATTTCAGTGGAGTGTGTAGGGTATATTGTATTACGTTACATTAAATTTGTCTGACGGCTGAATGAGACAATAAAGCCTGTGTGCTTTGTCCTTTTAAGTGCCTTGACATTCTATATTCCATTCATCACTGCCTTCCCCTTACTTTTTTACACTTGTCACATGCCCTCTTGAATAAATCTGTGGATTCTATATCCAATGCCCATTATGATAGTCTGCTGCATGAGTGCACATCCCTCTCTGTGAAAAAAAAGTACTTTAAAAGATCAATGAATAATTTGTCCCTACATCAGCTGCCTGTGTCTGCTTCTTCCCTCTGTGTCCTTCCTGTTCAGAATAACCATTTCATATCTCCCAGACATTAACTCATGCACCAATATCTCCTGGTCTCAAGGGAGAAAACCTGCTATAGACTCTGGACATAGTCCTTCCATTCCATTCCACTGATCTTTCTTGTCACTTTCCTCTTTGTTGCTTCCAGCAGCCTAATGTCCTTTTGCTAATATGGGTTCAAGAACTGCATGCAGTAATTAGTGTTCTATCTTATCAAGACCTTGTAGAGTGGAAGTATTACCTCTTTACTTCAGAAATCTATCCCTCTGAAGATACACGCCAGCATTTGGTTTGCTGCTGACACTGC
This sequence comes from Protopterus annectens, assembly GCF_019279795.1. NCBI lineage: Eukaryota > Metazoa > Chordata > Ceratodontiformes > Protopteridae > Protopterus > Protopterus annectens. The sequence goes on along the minus strand of NC_056733.1, from coordinate 785,677,216 downwards.
CCTCTTGCTCTGCTCCCGTTGATCCCGAGCAGATATGTTAAATACCTCCATACCCTTTCCTTCTCTTTTGCCAGAAGTCCTGTTCATCCTAGCTGCTACTTCACACCAGAGTTGTTGACTTGCATGTAGTACTTTGCATTTGTTTGCACTGAACCTCAACAACCACCTTTGTGCCATATTATTTAACTTTCCAAAATAATTCATTGACCTCCCCCCTTCCCCATCCTTCACTGGTGTTTCCATATTTGTAGTATCAACAAAGAGGTTGATACTTTTCTCTTTTCCTTTAGATACATTTGTGAATGACACACTGAAAAGTACTAGACAGAACATTCCTCCTAAGGTCCTCCATTAGTAACTTCCATAATGCATTGCTCCTCTGACCACAACCCTCTAACTGCTACCATTTAACAACTGAGAGATATACAGTTCCTTGGTTGTGGTCCTTTCCAAATCTCCTCCAGTTTTCCAATCAGCCTCTTGTGCAAGACAGAGTCAGAGGCTTTGCTAGAGGCAGATAGACTTTATCAACTGCTACTCCTTTGTCAAGTTCAGGTGTAATGCAGCCATAAAACTGAATTAGGTTTAACTGACATCTCATTCTGGCTGTGAACCCATGTTGGCTGTTTTCCCAGATATTGCAATCTAAAATTGTTACCAACCTTCTTTCAGGATTATCTCTAGGACTTTCATGACAACTGCTGTTAAGTTAATAAGCCTGTAGTTCCCCAGTTTTTTTTCTGCCCACCCCTTTACAAGTGCACTACAATTATTTTTTCCAAGTCCTGTTGTCACTATTACACTATCTAATGATATGTTGAAGATCTCCATCAGGGGGTCTGTTGACATGCTGAGGTCTCAGGGAAGTATCCCATATGAAATTCAGAAAGAGACAGTTCTGGGTACATGGCCAGTCCTGAAAAAGAGCATTCTTTATTGATGTAAAGTGCTATATTCTCCATAAGGTCAAATAGTTCCCTCTCCACCTCCACACTCTCTGTCCTGATGCCTGTCCACTATTCTGTCCATTCTGTCCTGCCTCTCTCCCAGCATGACACCCTCCTCTTGCTATGATAATTGTATCCATGTGTTACAGATGCTCTTTTTTTGTTCTCCGGATTTTATGGGTTTCAGTGATATGGCAGGAATGGATCCCATGTATAACACAGTCATAATCAAAAAATCAGTATTGCTTAATTGTTTGCTTTTTATCAAGAATGCTCTTCTCAGCACTGGCAACACACCCAGCACTGTCTCCTTCTGTATTTCATATGGGGTTATCTGTACTGGTACCATGTTTAAGGATGCTTGTGTAATAAGAGGAACTAAGGAAGGGTGGCTGCTCTCACCTCACTGTTTGCAACATATCTGGAACCCTTAGCCCAAGAAATTAGACAGTCGAAGTTAACAGGGTATAAATGAAGCCAAATAAGATACAATATTGACTTATTTGCTGATGAGGTACTATTACACTTGACCAATCCCAAAACGACTTGGAGATACTTGTGAAGACTGGTAGAGAAGGGTGAAGGCTGCCAGCCTAGCTAGATAGAATTGTGCAGATAATTCTATCATTTGTAAATATGAGTGTAAACTACATGCTTGTTGTCTTAAATGTAAAGAAATAATGTTACATGTGGAACTAGAAATACATGTGACAACAGTGCACTCTACTGACCAAAGTAAAGCATGTGGTGATCCTTTGAAGTAGACAGTGGTGCCGAAAAGTCTAGATGAAGAAATTCTTTCTATTGTTTTAACCAAGAGTTAAATTGCTAGATTTAAACACGCAAATGTATTTTATTACTCTGTTCCTGACCAGCTGCAAGATAACAAAAGGGAGATGTTAAGAATGTAAATGCAGTTTATGTGTGGTCTGGGAACCCAGGGAAGTGTGAAATGATGTAATGTTTTATCAGAACTGCAGTTTCAATTTAAACAGAGAGAACCAGAGATTATTAAGCATTTTTGTCTTGATCATCCAACTCACAGCACTCTGACTTGCTCTATGTAAGTAAGTTATTTTAGAAGTGTGTTTTCTTTTAGGAATAAGTAGAATTTAGAATAACTAGAAATTAGAAAGATTAGACTAAGTATTTTTCTGTGATGTCAGAACTGTACTACTGATTTATTTTAAGTATTTCTGTGTGATCTCTGAACTCTTGAGTAGCACTGACTGTGTAGTAGAAAGTATTGTCTTGTGGTTTTATTTATGTATTATTAAATATTTTAAAACCTTTTAACTGGGACTGGCTTGTGTAGAAATAATTTAAGCTCTAGAGTACATTGCATATTTATAGAGTTTACTGTCCAGGTCACTCCAAATAAGCTTTGACTGATTAGTCACTTACCAATTGGATAATAATATTGCACAGTAATAATTGGACACCCTTTTAAGGGCCTTTGAGTAGCTGATAAATATTAGTGGGTGGTGGCAAGTGGTACTACCGTATAGTCTGGGTAAAAGGAGCACAGCTGGAGAACCTGTGCCAGCCTTCCCCAGAAGTGTCTGTGTGGTTGTATAACCTCTTCTCAAAGTGCATGCGTGTCAGCTACTTGGGCAGAGACACAAAGCATTGGTTGGACAGAGAGAGTGCTGGAGATATTAGCTTTCCCAGTTAGGCTGAGATCTGGACCCTGTAGCTGTGCCAGTGGAGAGTCTTATTGGGGACCTGGAGAGCAAGGGCGCGACCAGCCCCAGTCTAACTGTGATCTCTGTGTGCTCTTAAGGGAAATTGCACTTTACTGTGTGTATTTGTTATCCTTTTCTCATATATGAGATGCCCTCTCTGGTGTTAGTGGTAAGGATTGAGGCTCCTTGATTGCTGGGCCAGGGCACGAGCGTCACAATACTATTTGGAATATTGGGTAATTATAATAGGAGAGAGGGATAAAAAATAAATACAACAAAAAAATGAAGCAATAACAGTTAATTTTACACCTACGCAAGTACTGGTGCAAAACTACCCTTATCTCTGGAGACATTGTAAGATGAAGTATTTAGGAATATGGCTAATGAGTAAATCCCAAGCTGCAGTTAGGGAAATATTGAAGGAAACAGTGAATAACATAGTAATGAAGCTAAAACAATGTAGTATAATGTTTATAGATGGAAGATGCTAATCAAAACATATTCCTGCTTCCCCTAATTTTATATGTGGGGCAAGCATGCTTTTATACCCTAGATGAGGGTGTATGGCAACATATCAATAAGGAAATTAATACATTTATTTGGGATCGGAAGCGAGCAAGGACCAGCTGGGAAATATTACATCTCCCAACAGAACAAGGAGGAACAGCTCTACCTGATTTAAAGAGGTATTTCTAAGCCACACAAGCAAAAATGCTATATTTGCTTCAAGATGATCGTTACATAGCACAGTGGAAGGATATGTTGTTTAACAAAGGCCATCTCAAGCAGGGGACTGATGCAGTGAAATATAGGGCAGCAATTGGGAACCAAAAATGATGGGATCATTCAGAGGGGTGTATTAGGCAAGTTCTTATACAAATACTATATGAAAAGCAATTACAGAAATCGTAAAAACAAGTACTGTTGATAGGTTGAGTCATTAGACAGGTGAAAAATGGATGGTGGACCAGCATGACACTATATGAATGCAGAGAAATAAAAAAAATACATATACTGGGGACAAATACAGGGAATGAATGGATTGAAAGAGTGGGAGGATATATGTTAACAATTCGATTTGACTTGCAGAGAACAATTTTATACTATGGCCTGACATACTTGGGGAAGCAAGAATTACATTCCAAATGCCAGTGAGGCTTCATAAAATGTTTTATTAGGTAGATGAAGGGTGCTTAAGGTGTGGTGAAAGACAGAAAGGAGATGGGACCACATATTTTGGGAGTGTAGTACTCTATCTGAATTTAAAAAGGATTTATGTAACAACTTTACTAAAGGAAATTAGGGGGGGGGCAGAAGTTCTACTGGCAAAAGAGCTAATGTTTTTAAGCTTGTTTGAAGAAACAAATGTCAACAAATCTCAAGGCTTTAGTGGCATTGGTACTGATAGTTGCAAAAAAAGTAATTATTAGAAAATGAAAGACTAATGAGAAACCAACCATAGGGGAGTAGTAGCCATCATTAAGAAGATTAAAAGCAGTGAAAGAAAAGTCTTAAAAATGATGCAGAGCAAAAGTAAATACTTAAGGAATAAATGGGCAAAGTGGCCTGAAAACTGACTGAAATGGCGAGGATTATCATGATTTAAGGATTAAATTAAGAATACTCACAAAAAAGGGATAAGATACAAGAAGAAGCTAGAAGCCCGTTGATTGCATGCTTATACAGGGGCTTTGTAAATAGTTATTCCTTTAGGAAGATTATTCTGAAACAGATTTATAGTCAATTTCACTGGATAATTGTAATGAGAATTACGTATAATGGAGATGCTATGGCGGCACCAGTTATAACAATTCAATAAGTTAATTTTGTTAGTGCCTCTATTTAAATTACCACATACAGACCAAGGTAATATATATAATAGTCTCTATGTAAGAAATGGATGTAAGATAAACTATAGCCTAGTAACTGGTAGAAAAGTAATACTGCAACATGTGTATGGTCTGCATGCTAACTGACATTGTATGGTGATGAATAACATTAAATAAAATGGGTTGTAAACACTAAAAAAGAAGTACAACCCTAAAACAAAAATTAAAATAAAAAAATAAAAGATTTTGGTGAGCTGTACCATAGCCCTTCATAGGTTCATAGGTACTTATTAGGTTATTAATCTGCAAGAAGCTTAAGAAACCTAGCCGTACATTCCTATGATAGACTTAACCCTTATAGTCTACATATGAATAATCCAGAGATGGGCCAAAATAGGATGTGTTGGGACACTTACAAGTTTCAGTTATCCTTGAGGGACAGGGGTGTAAACAGGGGTGAATTTGTGGTTACCCATCCATTCGTCCAAAATTACATTGAATAGAATAAGAGAATTCTTTTTCTTTACGTGGAGTGAAGATGGTTCCATAGAAGCATTATTCTGTGTGATACAAACCTATCCCTCCAACATGGTCTACTTATTTTGCAAAAGATATTGAGATCCCTTAAGTGAATGTTTATGATACCATTGGACTAGCAAATATGTTTGACAGAACAGACTCTGTTGAAACTCTAAACACAAGACAGAGGTCACCTGCCAGTAGCCTGTATGATACTGATAAGAAGGACAAGGCTTTGAGACAGTCTGCTTTGTTTTTTTTTATTATTTAAGTCCTTAATTTTTTCAGTTAGAAAATGTAGTGGTTGACCTAGTTGTGACAATTGTTTGGACAGGTATATACTGAAATGGGCATTATACTCAGTGATCATCCTGATGAGTACCAAGTATAGTGTAGTAGAATAATTACACTCCTGGATCTGGACATAATACATTAAGATATTAGCTGTGTGATGAAAAATGACTACCTTACAATGGTGGCTATGTGTTGATAAAAGGACAGTTCATTGTTGACATAGGTTCACAGATCCCTAACAATGAAATCAGTTTTCAGGTGTGTTGTCAGTGTAACTATTACAAGGGGTTTAATGCTTTCCAAAGTATACAATTATACACTTCTTGGCATTTAGTTATAGTCTACGGTTTTGGCACCAGCTATTTATTTAGGATACGCCTTCCTGGAAGTTGATGGTGTCCACTGGGGAGTTTATGATTGCACCAAGTTTGTAGTCATCTGCAAAGTTGGTCAACCATAAACACTTAACATTAGCTTTGACCTCCAAGAAGTAAATGCCAAAGAGGAGTGGCCTAAGGAGCAAACCATGGGATACATCACTAGTGACAGGTCATCTGGAGAAGGTAGAGCTGCCCATCTTAACTTTCTTGGTTATATTTGTGAGCTAATTTGCTATTCAGTGAGTTACATGCAGACTGACATTTAACCAGCACATTTTATCTATGATACTTGAGTGTGGGATGATGTTGAATACCTTCTGGTGGCTGCCAAAAAGGCAATTACTAGGCAATGGAAATCAAAAATCTAAATTAACTGCATTTAAAGTGCCGAATATTGTAACAGAAATAAAAGAACTGAAGTGGGATCTTTGGAAAAAAGGTAGGAACAAATTAGATAAAACATGGAAATTGTGGGAACAATACATGCAGAATAATGTTTTGGAGCAGGAGTGAGGTTTAACAGAAGGCAGGAATTGATCAGTTTATGTAATGTTAGATTAACAATAATTATACAAAAGAATATATGTGATATATAATGTTTGCTACCAGGAATATGTCAATATGCTTTGTTTTCTTTTATATAAATGTATGTTTGTCTATGTCTTCAGTGATAATTCAATAAAGGTGTTAAAAAAGAAGTATAGAGAAAGTTTGAGGAGTAAATAGTAAACAGAGTTGTAAGTACAGTATGCGCAAAGACAGTGGGTTAAATAAAGATGTAGGGGTCGTCCTGTGTGGTTTGCGTATAGGTGGGAGTGGTATACATGGGGCACTTGTGTGCTTTTCGGTGGTTGTCTTTGCTGACATTTACAAATAGCATCTTTGTATAAGAATTGCTTGAGATTTTGCCTAAATTATTTACAGGAAGTTTAACAGAGTTTCTCACAGTGTAAATATTAGGGTACTGAACCTATTTTTAAACCCATGGAACATGTGAGAGAGTAGCTAAAATGTATTTATATGATTCAGCACTGCCTTATAAATGATTCTTTCAAATGTTTGGCTAATAGGCACAAGTATGATGTTGATCTAAAAACATGGGGTGCTTTTGATAAAGTTATTTCTGGAAGAGAACTATAAAGACATTTATAACAAACTTCAGGTGAAGCCCCATACCATATACTTGCTAGTTATATGTCTCTATCTATGTCCCAGAATAAGCATACCACATACTTGAATGTACTGGAGTCACTCACTAGTCAGACCAACATCATATTAATGGGTGATTTCAAGTATCCCACCATAAACTGGATACATACAACCACTAACATACAGACTCAAAGATTCCTGGATTTTGTCAATGCAAACACCTTAGAACAATTAGTCTGCATGCCTACTAGGGGTGAAAATATAATGGATCTGATACTCACAAATATGATGGAATGTTGCATCCCCCTAGTGTAATGTCATCAGTGGTCAGGTCAGATCCCAAAGCAGTCACCCTTGAAATAAATATAAAGCCTAAACTCCCAGTAAACCCCAGAAACTTTAACAAATTTTCCAAGGCTAACTACCTGCTATTAAGTATTGGCATAGCTAAATTCCAAGCCCCCACACACACACACACACACACACAAATACAGAGAACACTTTGGCCTATGTGGAAGTGTTTAAGGAAATGTTGTACAAGCATGTAAATGACTGCATAGAAACAGCAGTACCAAACCAAAATAAACTTAGTACAAATTTCAAAAACAAGCCCCCTTGGTTGGCCCACTGCATAAAAGGTTGTACAACAAAAGCAATACAATCCTGTCCAAAACCAGGAAAGGTTTTGCCTAACAGACAAAAAAGCTCCCTCATCAGTCTCAACAAGCAGCTCAGGGGACTAATCAAGCCCACCAAAGCCAACTTTGAAACAAAAATAGCCTGCCAGGCTAAAGATAACCATAAAGCAGTTTTCAGTTATGTATACAATCACAAGGGGAACACCCAACAGTCTGCTGAATTTATAGTAAATGAAATTCTCTGTACTGAACAAGAGGATATTGCAAAACTGATGGTCAATAAATTTAGCTCCAGTTTCACCCCTCATCAGCCCCAGTTATCCCCTAGGAAATACCCTCTACTATTTCTCCCCTATCACTAAAGAACAGGTCCTTACTACATTCTCCAAAACTAAAAACACTGCATCAGTGGGTCCTGATAATATCTCTGATGCCTTTAAATAGTTTGAAACATGACTTGTCAAGCCCACTAGAATCTCTGTGCAACCACAGTTTTCAGACAGGCTTCATTCCTAGTGGACAGAAGACTGCAACAGTCATCTTTCTACATAAAGGTGGGCCATCAATAGACCCAGGGAACTACGGACCCATAAGTTTGACTAGTCTTATACACAAGGCTGTGGAAAGAATTATCATGGGCCTGATAAACAAGGACATAGGAAACCTTCAAACACTTGACCCATCCCAGTTTGATTTTGTTAAGGGCAGGTCAAGCCCACTAAACTGGGTCTATATCATTTAAGTGAATACTTACTTTGTCGAATCCCTATTCATTGAGCCTATATTGTCGAAACCTGTCATCACTGAACATCCATTTCATCGAACTTTTTCACAGGGAAAAACAGTTGTTGGCCATTATCAAGAATTTGCCCTCTTCCCCACTGTAGTGCTATCTCGGAAATGGTATATTTAGTTGGGTGGGGGCTGTGGGGGGCAAAGGCCCTACTTGAGTGGGTAGAATTTAGTGATGGGTGCTAGGTTGGCCTGCCATTACTTTTCCCTGTGAAAAAGTTTGATGAAGTGTCTGATTAAGAGAAGCTTTGATAATGTGGGTTCGAGAAATAGTGTTTCAACAAAGTAAGTATTCGCTGAAGTGCTATCGACCCCTACTAAACCTGGTGGACATCTTCCAGAAGGTCATTAGAGCCATGAAAGAGGGAAAAATGGTGCATACTGTCTTCTTCAATATGGCAAAGGCATCTGACTCAATAGTTTACTATCAGAACCTGGAAATGCACTCAGTTGAGTGACGGACCATTGAAATCAGGTTTTCAGGAGGCTAAACATCAAACCTTACTGTACAGAAGCCTGAATATTGATGTCAGAACAGCACATGCAGTCAATGGGCATATTGTCAAAACAGTGAATATCAAACCCTTAACATTACCTTGGTTCGAGATGGGGGCTGAAAAATGTTTTAATTTTCACTATTCTGGTACAACAACATGATGACGCATCCGGGTGCATTTCCAGGTTTTCATAGTAAACAGACTCAGTACCTCATACAGGTATTATAGACAAACTCACAAACTTAGGCATAAATCCCTATGTCACCTGTTGGATAGCCAAATGGCCATAGGATACATGTAGTTAGGATGGGGGAATACACCTGCACCAATAAACTTGTTACTAGTGATGTCATACAGGGCTCAATATGGGGACCTCTCCTGTTTGGAATATACTTCTCTAAAGTCAAAGCAAATGTAGAGGGCCTTTGGATGACAAATATGCTGACGAGTGGAAGCTGGGTGCAATCACTGAATCCCCAAAAGATGTAGATATCCTCCAGCTTGGTCTGGCACAGACAACTAACTGGTGCCAGAGCCTTAGCCTAAAACCCAATGCAAAAGAAATGCATAATTATTACCTTCAAGAAGAACACCACCCCTGCAAATTACAACACTGATAACATTCCCCACAAGAGTTGATCCAGTGGTAAATGTCTTGAAAACTAAGGTTGACAGTAACCTGAACTTTGATCATCATGTGTCCATGATGGTGAGAAAATTCTTATACATGTCACAACTTGTAAGTAAGGGCATGGCATCCAGATCAAATGAGATCATAGCCCAATATACTCAACCCTAATTAGACCAATAATCGAGTACAATCCACCTTCGGCATGTAACTGACCAGGCATTTCAGCAGCTGAAGTAGCCACAGAGGTTCCTCATTAAAAGAATACAGGATGGAAATAACCTGCATTCTGCAGGCCATGTTGCAGTACTCAGTCTCCAACAGACTTCTGAGGGGTGATCTATACCTTACCTATAAGGCATTCTCTGATCCAGCCCTGATGGATCTACTATAGATTCGTAAAACAAACAGCAATATAATTTCTTGATCTAAGGCTCTAAACCTCATCTGTGACATAAACAAAACATGTTAGAGGGACAGGTACATGTCTCAGAGATTAACCCCCTCTCTGGAACAGACTCCCCATTCATGTAAAGAAGAGCTCTTCTCTGAGGCTTTTCGAATGTAATTTAGACTACTGGATGGGAAATCACAAATTCACCCCTGGCTTTTCATCTGTATCCCTTATGGATATAAGCTTGTAGATGTCCTAAAGCAGAGGTATATACCAAAACCGTTCTAGTCCATGGGCATTGATAAATGGGAAAACTGGGCAGGAGTGGTTAGGATTAAAAAGGCTCTAGGGCTATTAGCCTAGTAAATTCCTATGATCCTATGAAGGTTGTGACAATTTTTATTGTTAGCGAGTGTTTATAAATATGTGCTAGATATCTAACAATTATGGTGGTAGCCATTTTAAGGAGGTATTGGTGTAATGACCTAAGCTGGGGGCTACTGACAGTGTGAAGCTTTTTTTAGAAGTTTCCTGTTTTTGTAGAGGCCACTATAAAATGAAAGGGAAATCTTTTAAAAATGAAATTAAGATCCCATTATAGAAGTTATGAGCTTCTAGTGTAGTTTACAGTGAAGTATACACTTCATGAATATCTTCACCACAGGTCGAAAGGCTAACCTAGATCTGTCAATAAGTAAGCAGTCAGCATGGCATAGGAAGTATTCCTTTGAGAAAAACAACAATCCTTTGCCTAGTAAAAGTGAAAAATAGTCAACAACATTTAGAAGTTCAGCCTGAAGCAACACTGATCACTTTTTGTCACACCAATGGGACATTCTCTTCCATTCAAACAAATAAGATTATCTAGATCATTGCAAAAACCTGGAATAAGAAAATAATTGCCTATTCCTAATCAAGACATTAGTTTCCAAACCATAAAATGAAGTATAATGAAAGCCGGATGTCAGTCTGATCCTTTCTGCTGGAGAAGAACGTTATGTCAAAAGGGAAATTGAGTGAAAAGTTCGATCATCTTCATTAGATGAAATTGGTAAGGTCATCTTGGTCAGTAAGGAATGATGGGAGTCCATCCACAAATGCTTTCCCATTTTTACACATGAGGTAGGAGGGGTCACTTCATAAGCAGCAATCATCTAGAGCCAATGTTCACACTCCGGGTGGCTAGCCATCTGAACCTTTTTTCCTAGTCCTGATCTTAGAAAGACCTTTGGAATTAGGAGGTTCAAATGAAATGCCTGGACTGCAAAACCTTCTGGTACCTGATCCAAAAGTCAGAGATTTCAGCATTCTGTTCAGAAGTGAAAAGGTCTTGATACAGAATTAGTCACTTACTTAATTGTCAACTCCTTAAACTTCTGTGGAAAGATTTGTAACTCATGGCTTACATAAACTATTAACCTTTCATTATTTGCTAGCACATTACTTTGCCTGGCAAATGTACTGTCAGCAACTGAAGGTCCATGGATGACATCAGATCTCACAGTTGCATGGCCAGCCTGCAAAGATGGTACAACCCGATGCTACTTTGTTTGTGTATGCATCACATGACAATTGAATTGATGGTGGTTTTCTGTAAGACTCCTTTGCAAAGTCAAAATGTAATTCTTATCACCAGGAACATTGTTAATGTCTCATTCAAGTCAATGTACAAGTCCACCTGGGTAGGGGACAGTGGCCTCAGGACTGTGGAAAACTACAAATGAATACCTCAAGTATGTCAAGACATCTTAATCTTCAGTGGGAGTACAACTGCTTGTCGCTGACAAGTAGACTGATGCTCAGAATGCTGAACCTGAACGATCCCTGCCATCCTGAAATGCTGGCTAGATTTGTAGAAGAGTGAGAAGGTAAATGCTGGGTGTCCTTAAGTTTGTATGATCTAATAGTTAGTACATGTATATAGTGTTTAAGGGTGTGGGGGCTTGCCATGCCAGGTGGTGATGGCTGATTATCCTTCTGCAAAAAAAAAATTTTTTTTGTATGTGTGTGTTTTGCAACCTTGGAGAATGTTATTGTTTTAACTAGTGACTTCCAAACATTTTAGATAATTATTTGTGTGCAAATTAAAGGAGATACAATTATTCATGGTGTCTCCATCATCAGAGACATCATCAGAGACTGGTCTAGGACCTGTGGCTTGAGTAGAAACTGGGTGACTTCACCACTCTGCCGTGAAACTGATTCACTAATGAAGGTATCAGTGGAAATTCAATATTTTGAGAGTCCTGAGAACAATTTCAGAGATTTCTGAGATAATATTAGAATTTTCTATGTGAAATGTGGCATGCTATATTTATGGCCTCCTAATGAAGGTGCAACTACTTAAAGAGTTACCCTCATACGTGTGGTGATAACAAAACATTTCAAATACTAGACTGCAAACAATAGTTGCAGTTACAAAAATCACTAAAAAAAACACACACCTGTACCTTGCTACTTATATATACCAAATACATATCTCAAAGAGATATCACAAGCTCTGTCTTTAAATACAAGACCCAGTATCACACATTACTAATTGCACACAAAAGTAGTGACCACTGGTGTGTCAGACATAAGCCTGGCATCCATATTTAAGTTTTATAATTGACCTAAAAATGAATGTTTCAGTTTTGCAATGGTTTACTTATTCATACAGTATGTAAATTAATTCTGTAATTGTTACTATTCTTTGATATGCTATACAACCTTGTTAACTTTATCTTTCAAAATATTATTTTATGTATATATGCACAAAAACATACACACACACACACACACACACACACACACACACACACACACACACACACACACACACAAACACACCAAAGGAGTTAACATATTTTTCTGTATTATATTATGTGTTGTAATCAATGTTTTGGCACTATCTTGAGTTGTGACTAAAAATAGATTTTTGGTCCATTTTATTTTCCCAGTTACCAATTAAATATGTAAAACATATAACTATCATATGACCTAGCAGTTCTATAATGTACTGGCCAAGAGAGAGTGTAGGAGCACACCACACAGCACCACACTAAAACAAGGATACCACACTGAGTCAAGAAAATGTTTTGCAAGACAGTGTCACACACACTTGCTGGAAAAACTTCCATCAGCCACACCAGACCACAGTCACATAGACAAGGTGTCCTTCTGTGTCACAAATATCCTGGATTCAGGAACGGACTTGATGCAATGGGAGGATAAACTGAAGGGTAGGATGAAGTGGCCAGCAGTCAGTTTTTCTATCTATGGGGAGGATGTTGGGCTTACCTTGGCCTCTGCAAGTTCTGGCAAAGACCAGACAGCTTGCAGGCTTTGAGCTTTTGAAAGAGTGAGTATCTAATGTCCATGATGCTGGCATCATTGTATATCATTTTCCCTAGGCTAGATATTCTGACTGGCTAGCCACAGCATGATGGTTCTAGCTTCCAGCCACCTCTCTCTAACTTGGTCCTTGCTAACTGGCCCTAAGACTGAGTAGCCACAAGACTTTGTCTCTGAGAAACTGGGAAACCCCACACAGTGAAGGAGTAACATATCTAAGCGCTGTCCAGAAGGGAGGAACTCTGACGTTCCCAGAAGAGAGTGTAGCAGACCTGGGAAGAAGCCAGAGGTCAGTGATGATTAAGCGGGAGATAATGATTTAGAGATACTTTTCTCCGTGAATGAAACTGAAATGATCTGTTTCCACGGATCATAAAGCAGAAGGAGTCTAGAAATGGAATTTCATCAGTTGATGAACAGAATGAGCTTATACTGAGAGGTCGTCCAAATAACAGTAATTATAAATCCCCTTTACTCTGAG